>NW_026589447.1:2175336-2260875 GCF_907164565.1 Psammomys obesus | reverse complement strand
CACACACACACACACACACACACACACACACACACACACACACACACGAGGAAGGGAGTGACATACTTAGCTCTGTCTTCTGAAGCCACATTTGCCATCTGCTCTGTGACATCATTTTGGAGGTCTGGATCCAGAATTCACCCAGACCTGAATCCCAGCTTTCATCTTCTCCAGACCAAATAGCCCCTGGGCATTCACAAAACTTTCTTTGTGATCCCTGAGGTGTGGAGCCAGTGCACACTCTCCTAGGTGGCATTTGGGCAAGACTGCAGAGGGCCAGAACACACTTTTTGGCTTTTCAGACATGCCAGAGCCCGCCGGCAGAGTCAAGCGGTTCTTGAGTCGGGAGTGAGGATTAAAATTAATAAACAAACATACAACACATGGGACCTTTCCGAGAGGCTCTAGTGGAAGCTAGACGCCTTGCTTTATTCCGGACTCCTTTTAAGCCAGAGCAAAAACACCTTAGCACAATGAGTAAATTCACAAGGAAGTCAAGCAAAAGGTGTGACTTTGATAAAACATCCCACCTGCTGTCTCAAACAAGAGGAGATAGACTTGGAAATTTATCACTGACTCCAGTGAAGGCCATGGTGAAAGCAGTCTTTCTGCTGAGATCTAAATATCATAAGCAAGCTGACAGACCAGAGGCTTCCAATACAGAGACAATAGTTCCTGCACTTAAAAAAAAAGTCTTGGCACCAATGGGGTCTCCTGTAATATGTGAATCGGGTGGGATGCCATTTCATTCCTCTTTGTGAGTCCCATAGCCAGCCAAGGCCTTGCTCAGAGTTTGCTTCAGAACTTACTATTGAATTGAGGCAGGTAGGAGGCAAGGACTGAGGTAAGGTTCTATGCGTGTCTTCTCCCCACCCAGTCCCCGCGCCGCCCATGATTCAGCCCCATCCCTGGAACATTTGGCACACACTGAGGGTCTGGTAGTACTGGTATCCATCAGTGCCCAAGGCCCAGAAAACTTGGTACTTCCATATGCAGCCTCGTAGGAACCCCAGGGGCCTTGTGTATTTTCTCCAGCTCTGTATGAACTTGCCAGTCTTGTTTACATCTCCTACTGTTGCCCAAGGCAAGAGGGGGTGGCTGTGTCCCATCTGTTGGAAAGGGTGACCTGGGGAATTCATCTGAAGCTCAAGGAAGTGACTGTGTCCCATCATTCGGCAGGGGTGTTTCTGGCTGGTTGAATGGGTGGAGGGTGGCTGCTGAGCCCTGTCACTTGATGGGGGTGTTCCCAGCTGTCTGCCTGAGGACGGGAGGCAGCTGACAGGCAGCTGGGGTGTGCTGGCCATGCCCGATCTGACATAGTTCGTCCTCTTGCCACTCAGCTGTCACCAGCCCCTATCACCAAAGGAAAGTCAGCCTTGCCAGAGCTCAAGGTCATGAGAAGGACACTTCAATTATTCCAATGTCATCTGTCTGGTTCCCAGTGGAGAGGACAGCCATTGGCTTCAAAGCTGGCTGGAGGGAATGTGTGCCAGGGCAGGAGAGGGCAGATGAAGAGAAAGGGGGGGGCCCTTCAGGGAATCCACTGGCCATATTGAGCAGAGGGAGGCAGCAGAGGCACCCAGACACACAGGCACAGATGGACACTTTCAGAACCAATAGGCATGGGTGTTGGAGCTGTCACATGGTATGAAGGCAGGCAGATCTGGGTTATGGTTGATCCTGCCACTTCCTGGCTACCAGTCCCCCCTTTTTACCTGTGGAATGGGGATGCTGAAAAGAGTCCCCGGGCAGGTCAGTGATGTATACCCAGGAAATATAAGACAACTTCTCACCTTCCCCTCCTCCTGGGCTCCTCAAACAAAGCCAATGAAGGCTAACAAGGGACCAAAGGGACCATTCAGAGGTCAGTACCAGGTTTGTCTGGGGCTCTGTCTTCTTCACTAGAAAGCCTGGTTGTCAAAGAAGAAAGGAAGGTACCAGAGTCTTTAGGAGAGACTCTTTTGCCAGTTCTGGAAGTTACCTGTGGATTCCAGGTGTTCTCTGCCTGTGGGATCCACCTAGAAACTGAGCTAAGGACTAAAGACATACTAATTCTAGTACCCAAGACTTTCTTCATTCTTTCCAAAGAATCGAGGTGGAATGTCGGTACAAATAAGGAAAATGAGGCTGTGGTCAGTGACTTCTTCCAGGTGGGAGAGCTGTAAAAGTGACACAGGATTCAAATCTGCACAACTGGTAAGGTGTCTCATTAATTTTGTATAACATCATCCCATTTTCAGATCCCACCTTACCTTCTTCAGCCAGAGCCAAGACAAGCTGACTCCTCAGGATTTCCAAAACAGTCCCTATGTTTTCCTCCTCCAGCCCCCTCAGCCTGGAATGTCCACCCCACCCTGCCTCTGCTTCCCAACTTTGCTCACCTCCCAGCTGGCCTATGTCCAGGTGAAAATCCTTCTTAGTCTTTGGAGCCTTGAAGTGACACTCTTCTGATTCTTGGAAGTGGGGACACTTCCTGTCCTCCTAGAAAACTTTGCTACACTATTGCTCTGTGTTACCAGATGCTGTGCCCTCAAAGACACAGTTTAGATACAGAACACTAAACCAGAGAGGATGAGCCCCAGCCCTTACAGGCTTTCTCCCACCCTCTGCCCACTGCCTCAGTCTCTTTCTCAAGTAAGTTTCAGAGATGTAGGCCCCCACCCTTCTTTCCACTTTTCTTTTCTCCCCTTTCTCTCTCTTTCTTTGTTGCCATAGTGGCATTTATCGATGACTGTGGCCTTGAGGAGAAGCTTGGCTTTTTTTTTTTTTTTTTTTTTTTGAGATGAATGTATTTGAGTCAAACAATTCCAGTTGCTAGTTGTATTTTTATTGGCCAGCTACAGCCTTCTATCTTTAAAACAGTATCAGGGAAACACTAAATTTATATACTAGTCTTCTTAAGAAGAAAGGTACACTAATTCTTAATTATTGAAAAAAATTGATTTCACATTTCAGAGTTTAAAAATGTTTTCTATGTGATATCAGCAATATTAAAGTGTCTCTGGATGTTTCGATTGCTGTGAGCCTACTTATCTCCAATTCAGTGACTCACCTACACCTCTAATCTGCCTGTACTTCTTTCCTGGTCTAAATAGATGACATTGTCACAACCCCACAGAATTCTGGAGTCACCCTTCTTCCTCACCTCTTCTTTTACCACCTGCAATGGCCCCTCTTCCCAGGCTAGCTCCATTTGTGTCACATGACTCACCTTCATCAGCCATTACTGGTGGGTGCCCCCTTCCCTTTCTCCCTGCTCTAGCCATTTCCCTGAAAGTAGTGCATTTTCTATAAGGTAGGCAGAAGGATTGTCTCTAGAGCCAAAATAGACTAAGTATGACTGTAAAGCTTACTCATGTTTACTCAATAGTAGTTTCTCAGGGATTGAGAGAAAAATCAGAGTCCTATAGGATCACACCTTGTTCTCCTCCCTCCCTCTTTTCTCTTCCTCTTTGTGGACAGAATATGCCAGGCCATCTTCTGCTCATGAGGCTAACCTAGGCTTTTACTTCTGTCTTGAACTCTTTTGTCCATGATTATCACCTTTGGGGACTAAAGAAAAATAGCTTTTAGAGCCACCTTGTGCTCAGAGCCCAGGGAAGTTCTTCTACTAGCTCCTGGGTGAGATACAAGGGGGCTGTTTTGAAGTATCTCTTAATTCTAGTGAACTGGAGAGTTGTGCTCTAAAGCAAGGGCCCTGAGTGGAGGCACAAGAAACATCTTGGTGGTTGTGAAGCCCACCAACACTTGGACTCCATCTGGGGCCAATTAAAACAGAGCCTGTAGACCTGGAGCCTGGGAATTAGCACATGTATAATCTCACCAGGTAATTAGCTTGTGAAGCCAGGCCTAGGAACCTGCTGTTTGGGGGAAGTCTGTCAGGACAGACCCTGCAGATAAGCCAAACTACTCAGGATCACTGGCATCAGATATTTGGCCTTCATCAGGCCCCAGGGACTACCACCCCTCTTGGCAAGCCTGGAAACTGTATGTGTGAAGCATCTCTAAGTCCTGGGAGACCAATAGAGCCCTATGCTCCCCTTCTCCCTGGCCATCTCTGAAGGGGATAGAAACTGATGTAGGGAAGGGGTGGGGGCTGGGAAACAGCTGGGATTCCAATCCCTCCAACCACAAAAATCCATATCAAGCTATTTCTGCTGCTCCTCCCCTCTCCAGGCTAAGCTGTAGTGAAGCACTCTGCTTCCCGAAAGTAGCCCAGAGGCCCCAAGGTGATTGGGGGAGAGAGTGAAACTTGTGGATGGTAGGAGGAATGGTAGCTTGAGCTAGCCCTGGCTTGGGTCAGGGAAGTCATTGCACTATTGAATACCTATCATCTGACTCTGAGCCTGAATGGGCTTTCTGTCTAAGTAAAAGACGGTGT
This sequence comes from Psammomys obesus, assembly GCF_907164565.1. NCBI lineage: Eukaryota > Metazoa > Chordata > Mammalia > Rodentia > Muridae > Psammomys > Psammomys obesus. The sequence continues at coordinate 2,256,494 of NW_026589447.1, read as the reverse complement.
GTGGTAGATGAAAGAGAGTGCATTCTTCATCATGGGACAAACGTTACCTCTCCCTCTGGAATGGTGACTTCTCAGGAAGAGATCTAACCTTCATCTGACAAGCGGGGGCTGAGTATCCATCCAGAGTGTGGGCCCAGAGAGCCCCTGACAGCTTCACTCCTCACCACTCCGGCAAGCTGTGCTTACAGACTGGGACAGTCCACTCAAAGGTGTGTGGCTGCTGTGACACTTGGCACACCTGTGCTCCCAGCTATTCTCTGGATGTGGCAGAGGAAAAGGGTCCTGAGTTTGAGGCCAGCTTGGGCTATATCTTGAAAAAGGAATGGAAGCTGTACTCATGGGTAGAGAGCACTAACTTAGAGGAGGGGGAGAGAAGGAAGAGGAAGAAGAGAAATGCTTTCTGAAGGCCAAAAGGCTTAAGAAAGCAGGGCCAGGCTTTAATAGACTCTTTGACCACTAAGAATTTGCAAGTTAGAAGGCTGGAGAAATGGCTCAGAGGTTAAGAACAATGGCTGTTCTTCCAAAGGTCCTGAGTTCAATTCCCAGCAACCACATAGTGGCTCATAACCATCTAATGTGAGATCTGGAGCCCTCTTCTGGTGTGCAAGCAGAATACTGTATAAATAATAAAGAAATACCTCTTAAAAACAAAACAAAACAACAAAAATGTCTGCTCCTCTAGAGGTCCTGAGTTCAAGTCCCTTCCTATCATGGGCTGGAGAGATGGCTCAGTGGTTACACTGTCTGCTCTTCCAGAGGTCCTGAGTTCAATTCCCTGCAACCTCATGGTGGCTCATAACACACCTATAATGTGATCTGGTGCCCTCTTCTGGCATGCAGGTGTAGGGAGCACTCATATGCATAAACTTTAAAAAAATCTTAAAAAAAAAAAAAAGAATTTGCAAGTCCAGGAACTACTGGAATTGAATACTGAAGAGACCACAGTTCAGCTAGTATCTACCCTGAAGCCTGCAAGGAAGTGTGCAGACTAAGGCAGATGTGGATCCAGGCAGATTCTAGGTGTCTAAGCTGGCTATTGTCTGAAGGGACTGAATAGCAGAAGTAGATGCAGAATGAGGTTTTGAAGTAGATTTTCAGCATATGTCTTCATGCCTGGTGGAGGCTACTTGAAGACAGTAGACAAATGCCAGAAACACTAGAAGGCAAACTTTCCTGCCTTGATGAGGGTAAAGCAATACTGTTCAAATAGTGTGTTGAATCAGACCTTGAAGCATTGGAAAGAAACTGCACCCCTAGTTGGACAGCCTTCCCGCTCACTGGGCAGCCTTGTCTAACTTGAGGGCAGGACTGGGTGGAGGGGGAGAGGTGTTGTTATCAGGTTGTAAAGTGATAATAATAATAAAAAGATGTTAAAGTCCCAAACTACAAAGAAGAAGAAGAGAAAGAAGAAGAAAAGGAGGAGGTGGAGGAAGAGAAAAAAGAAGAAGCAGAGGCAGCAGAAGAAGAAGAGGAAGAAGAGGAGGGGGAGGAAGAAGAAGAAGGGCCCAGTCCTACATGATATACCAAGGCAGATGGATACCCATAGGAGGTCTCCCCTTCTCTGAGAAGAAAAGTAGGAAGGTACAGGGGGAGGGGGGGAGGGCATGGGGCGTAGGAGGAGAGGAGGGAGAGGAACTTCCTACCAGTATATAAAATAAACAAACAAAAACAAAACAACAAAAAGAAACTGCAGAATAAAGTAATCCGCAGGCTGGACTAAGAGGCAAAACCACACTCAGAAGTGTGCTAACAAGCTGCATGAGCCCTCCTGGGAAGAACACTTGGGAAAGCAGGCCAGGGATGAAGCTGAGGTCAGAGAGGGCCAGGAATAAAGAAAGAACTGACTTTATTCTGAAGGTCATGGGAGATATAGACATGCTGGTGCTTTTCAATTTATGATGGAGTGACGACAACCCTCCCCCATACCCACTGTAAGTTGTAAAGATCATCCGTGAAAAATGCATTTAGTACCCTTAACCTACAAATATTATCATTTAACAACCCTGTTCACTGTACATACAGTTGTCTGCCCTCATGATGATGTGGCTGACAATCGGGCTTCTGATTGCTTGCTATTGCCTGCTTCGTGAGTGAGTATTGTATTGCATATAACTGTCCCAGGAACAGAGCCCAATTCAAAATTCCATGTGCATTTTCACTGAATACAAGTTTACTCTGCAACACTGTAAAGTCATATATCATAAACTGAGTCACTCTAAGTTGGGGAATATCTGTACTTGAAGCAGTGTAGATGTGATGATTAGATTAAGCCCGTCTCTACCTACACAACATTTTACATATGAATGCGCATTTATATGTGTCATATCTCTCTTCATAATTGGAATCTTGTTTGGAGCTATGGCTGGCTCTAATATCAGAAGATGAAGCATACCTGAAGGTTGGTTCAGTGGCTTCCTTCATGAGGTTAATCATGGTGGAACTAGACAGCTTGGACTTATGAGAATAAGGAAGGTGAAAGATGTTTCAGAAGCTCACGTAATCGTTTTTTCTTGCTTACATGTGGCACTCTAATGGCTCTTGCTGGTTAAGCCCCTGCTAAGGCCCAGGGACTCTGGTAGCCAGTTAATTCTTCAGCCTCATCTCCTACACAGTGTCATCCCTTTGACTCTGTATAAAACCTCCATCAAATTGATCCATTGCTTCAAGCTCTCCTATATGTACGTATGTTCGTGCATATGCATGCATATATACATATATGCCTATATATGTGCATATGTTTATATGCATGCATGTGTATGCTTTAGTTTTTTAAAACAGGTTTTTACTATGTAGTTCAGGCAAGCCTTGAACTCACAGATCTTGCTTTAGCATCTGAGTGCTGACATTACAGGTATATGCCAACATGCCTGGCTCAGATTTTCTTTAGAACCTTAGGCATTTGGTTACACACTTCTTTCTTCCTAGGCAATTGCAGCCCTTTCTCCCATAAACCTAGCCTAACCCCTGATTCCCATTACAGCTTTAACTTTACAAATTCCCGCCAAGGCATCACCAGTTGCTTCCGAGCTCCTGGTACTCCCCCATCTCCAACCTTAGTAACATGTGCAGAAGTTTTCTGGTTACTGGTTTGGTTTTTGATGGAAGGAAGCATTTGGGGTTTATCCCTCTTAGAACAGTGCTGTTGTCAGTGCTTACAAATGTTGAAGGCAAGGAAGGAGAAGGATGCCTCAAGCATGATGCCTACTCCTAAGAGGTAGCTTCACTCCCACAGATTTTCAGGAATGGGGTTTTATGGAGGTGGGAAGAGAAGACTTTCAGTTTCGGCTTTACTGGGCTGAAGGTATTTGGGGGTCAAATATAGTTTCCTCCATGTTTCATGGAGGAAACATGGCATAGGCTGTCAACTATGGGCCTGGAGCTCAGAGGAGCAGTTTGTACTGGAATGATCTGTCGAGAAGTGAGAGCTAGAGCTGTGGGAATGAACTTGAAACTTGATGTTTTTGATTCTTAAGTAAACATCCAGTCAAGAACCAGTATATTTTGGAACACTGGTGGCCAAGGATGTGACAGGAAGAGGTATAGGAAGACAGTGGGAGGTGGCGCCCTTTCCCAGTAGGGTACAGTGTGATCCCTCTTCTGCAACTACCCCAGCTGTCACACACCTCTGCATGGGAGCGAGGACCCTGGCTAGAGGCCTGCCTTAAGAAAGAAGAAGGATTAGAATGATGGCCTGCCTGAATCCTCCTGCTGGATGCTGCAATGTTCCTTGGGTCTTCTCCTCTGCCCAGAGCCTGTGGACCCTGGTTTGATGTGTGTCTCCCATCTCTGTGGACTGAAAACCTTACTTTCTTCCAACTTCTTCTCTGCATTAGGCCAGCCTCTTTAAGACAGTGCTCTGGCCCTTTCTGAGCTGGGCCCAGAAACGTTGACAAACCTTGTGCTCCCTGGCCTGGGGATGACTTAGTCTTCCCTCTCCAGCACCCCTAGCCCAGGCCCTGAGCCATGTTATAAGTTAGACAAGAAGAGAAGCTGGAGAGAATGTGACTCAGGAGCAGACTGCTGGGAGGCAGTCCTGCTCCTAGCGCATCCTAGGACACCCCAGTAGGAGGTACAAGGGATATAAACAGAGGTTAGGGGAGACAGCAGACAGAAATGTCAGGGCTGGGATTACTGAAAGGGTGGGTAGGGTGGCATTAGCAGAATGAAAAGATCTTACCATAGTTAATGACATGAACTAACATGTCAATTGTAGTCTTTTAATTTATGTTTGTATATATGTATTCATGGATATATGTGTGCATGCATTACAGTAGCGTGACAAGTGCTGATTTATATTCCTAGCCCTCAGTTTTGTTTTGTTTTTGAGAAAGAATTTTACCAAGGAGCCGAGGTTGGATTTGAACTCATGATTCTCCTATTTCTGCCTCCCTAGTGCTGGGCTCATAGGTCTACACTGCCATACTCAGCTAGGTTTTTGCTATTATTGTTTTAAGGTGGTAGGGGTTTTTCTTGGTTGGTTGGTTTTTTATTGTTTTGAGACAAAGGGTCCTGCTTATTGTTTAGAGACAAATGAACCCAGACTCATTTGGAAATCATGATCCTTAGACTCTGCCTCCTTAGGGCAGCCTCAGTAGGTACCGATTAAGTTGCCAGTTGAAATCCCATTGGCAACAGACCAGGGGTTCTTCTGTCTAGCCTCAGAACTCCCCACTGAAAATGCAAGGCTTCTAGGAGCCACATCAAATCCTAGTACCATCTCTTTCTTTCTGTGTGACCCAGGATAAATAGATCAATTTCCCCATGAAAACCCTTGTTTGCCCATGTGTAGGATGGGAATGAAGATAACGTTTTCTTTCCTAGGTAGTTGGGAGGGTTAGGTGGAGGAACACATGTGGTGTGCTCTGTGAGAGCCAAGGGCTATAATTATATGTATATGTGCTATATTTATCAGTTTGGCTAAAATGGGGAAGACTAGGTTCTATGCCTCTCTATCATCCGGGGGCACATTCTCTGTTGCCTTCCACTCAATCCAGTGGGGGTTCCTTGAAGACTTAGCCTACCGAAGGTCAGGCTTAAGACACTGGTTTCTTGTTCTGCTGGAGGCCCCTCAGCATGTTGCTTGACTCCTCTGAGCTGCAGAGAAGTGTGCTCAGTGGACAGCACTAAGGAGAGAGGATTTTCTCCTAGTTTCTCTCCCTCCCTCTGAATGATTCGATCAAAGAAGAAGTTCACACAGAGTGAGGCCCACAGGCACAGCAGCACCCTTCCCAGATGTGGTGTGAGGGCAGAAGGGGTGGGGGATGAGACTGAAGAAATGTGGCCATGTGAAGGGCAGGGCCAGGGCTGGCCTGCCTGTGATCAAAGGCACGGGTGGGGCGGGGCAGGGGCTGGGGGCAAGTTCCTCACATTGCTGAAGGGTTAGTCCTTTCTCTTGGTTGCCTGGATGCCTTGGTAGCTCCCAGCCCCTGTGTTCACTGGTTCACTGCAGGGCTGTGCCTGCAGCCACCATTCAAGCAGATTATGAATGGGGAGCAGGCTACTTACATAGTCCTTTATGGCGTGGGCTGGGGGACACATGCCAAGCTGAGTGCTACCTTACTCTGCTATTGGGCATTTACCCATGGAGACGATGGCAACCTGCTACTTGTGCAACTGTCCCAGCTACTTCATTTTCCCGACTCTCACTTGCCTCCTTGTGTGCTGGTGGGTGGGTCTCAGCCTTACAGGCAGTGGGCAGCCACTCCTGTACAATAGCAGGGGTGGTTGGGAGCCTGTGTGCTCTCCTGGGTTGGAGCAGGTAGAGTTCAGGCCCAGGGCAGAGGAAGATGGGCATAGAAAGAACTGCTTTCCTCTAGAGAATAAGAAAGATCTTGGTACTCCTGGGTCCACTCCAGTACCCCACGGGCTCCAGCTGACTGTGTAACCAGGAAATGTGCATTCTAAATAATGCTCAGGCCAGCCCATCCTGATCCCTCCCTCCCTCCCTGGGTGGGAGCCTGGGGGAGATGACTCTGACCACTGTTCCCAGAGACAGCTCACTGGAGTCAGACCTGGGCCCTACCAGGGTCCTCAAACTCTACACCTTGGGAAGAGGTTTATGATATCCCAGAGAAAGTTCTTCCAGCCTTTGTTTTTGGTTGGGCAGGAAGCCACTCAGGAAGTGATTTGGGAGGGGTTGGGGGTGGAGGAGCACTGGGGTAGTCGGTTTTCCTTTTGATTTCCTTTGGGGAGGGCTTTTGATGAGGTAAGCTGAGGTAAGGAGCAGATACTTGGCTCAGGAACGACACCATAAAGTGGAAGGAAACCCAGCGTGCTCTCAGTTGCTGTACAGATAGATCTTAGTTTCATAGAAGTAGAACTGTCTTGATCAGGGCTGAGTCCTTAGTGTTTATAAGCACACAGTAAGTATTCAATAATCATTCATTAGCCACACCACCCATTCTGCTTTTCCATCAGATTCTTCAGTCTCAAAACAAAGGATGCCAGGGCTCGCAATGCTCTGTGCCCACTGACCAACCGTCGTTCTAATTCTGTCAGTTTCTAGTTAAGTGACCTTAGGACACAGTTCCTTATCTTTACAATGGAGATGGCTGGTCCTACCTCCTAGTTATTAGGAGAACATTTTTCCAAGATACCTTTGACAGCTTTTCTGGCACATAGTTAGAGTATTGTTTTATTTTGCTTTTTGTTTTCTGAGATTGGTCCTGCTATGTAGCCCAGCTCGCCTCAAACTCCTGATCCTTTTGCCTCTTTAATTACAAATTACAAATATGTACCATCATCTTTGAATTTACTTATTATTCCTATTACTATTATTATTAATTATTTTGGTCATACCCTATGGCCTAAACTGGCTAGGAATTCATAACCCAGTCAAGTCTGGCATATAGCTTAAGTGTCACTTCTATATTTCTTCTCTTTTCCAGTCTAAAACTGTTTGTCTCAGAAACCTTAGACACTCCTGCTGTCTTTTTGACTTGGCAACAGGCAGCATTTAAGCATGGTGTTGGCAGCATCCCTATCTTACAGATAGGGAAACAGAGGCAGGGTGAGGGTGTTACACAGTAAAGAACAGCACTCTGACCAGCTCCTTGCTTTCTGCTCTGCTGTGATTCTTACCCTGTCCAGTTAATAGAAATTTATGTCTGATACTACTCTGGAAACTTGAGTACTTTTCTGCTTTTCTATGAGTCTCTCTTTATTCAATTGCTCAGGGGGAATATTTAACCCAGGCCCAATGACGATCCATGGGCACTGGACACACTAGCCATGACATGCTGTCCCTGCTTCTCTCTGCGGGACCAATGGGAAGTGGACCTGTGGATGTGTCATGCGACATCCATCTTTGCCAGCATTCCTTGCCAGCAGTTGAAAGCTCAGCTTTTTGGGGCTCCTTCCAGGAAACAAAACTGAATGCACATGAGAAAGACTTTGTTAGAGAGATAACACTGGGTCAATCCACATTTTTTAAAAACAATACCAAGTCATTCCGTTAAACTACAATTATCAGTAAATGACTTTTGACACAATGTGAAGCTGATTGTGACTATTGGGATACCATTCCTTAGGGAGAACTTCTGTATTTCTGATCACTTTTCTGATAATGTATGAATCCATGGAAATACAAGCAATGTTTGGTATTGTTCTATTATTGTTTTTATTCTGAAAGGCATGCAGTATAAAGGTTAAGAGTGTAGGCTCAGGAGGCAAACTTCTTGAGTAAGAAGATCGCCTAGGCCTTTTCCCAGCTATATAATATTGGGTATGTTACTTGACTGTTTAATACCTTGGTTTGCCCTCCTATTAAATGGGATAATACTAATAATAGTGTATATGTATAGTATACAAATATGAGTTATCCGAAGATCAAATGAGATAACTGAATTAAAGTGTTTAGCACAGTGCCTACTTCAAAAGTCAACATCTAAACCCTACAGGCCAAGATGGCTGTTGCCTGTTGCTGAAGACTAAGCTTTTTTGAACACAGCCATGTTAGTTTGTTTACCTATCATCCATGATTGTTTGTGTTGCCCCAGCCCAGTTAAACAGTTAAAGCAGAGTCCTTATAGGCACAAAATATAAACTACTCACTATCTGGTTCCTTGAAAAAAAAAAAAAAGAATCTGTGACCAATTCTTGTGATCAGGCAATATTATTTTATTTTATTCATTTAAGTTTTTTTTTTTCATTGTAAACATGGGGATACAAGTTGAAGGAGAGGAAATGAGGAAATGACTTGTCCAAGGCCACACAATTAGCATGGTACAGGACTGGGAGCACACTTAGTTCAGAAAACATTCATGGATACAGCATTGATTACAAATTCTTCCATGCTTGGAGTCCTTAGGCTCATAGCTCCCTAGACAAAGGATGCCAGCTGCCAAGCCAAGAAGAGGCTGCTTTCCTCCAGTGCCAGAGGTTGTGTCAAGTCAGTGGCCATATACCAATAGTCTCACCATATGTGGCCTTTCATCATCCTTTCCTTGGGTCTACTGACCTGCTAGACTGGGCTGGGGTGACTGTTATGCTAGGTGATTAATGTTTCTTCCTTACCCTCTGGACACTGTTACCAGCTTGCTGGACTTGCCCTTGCTCTTGTTATGCTCTGTGGCCATTTACATTTATCCGTGTATAGTCTACTCTGTGAGAGTGACTATGATACAATTATGTTGGTCCCCTTTAGCCTTAACCATCTCAGAATGCCTAGCTATCTTTAATTTTCCATCTGTTCTTTATAATAAGCAGTACATTCCTCAAGGTCCCTGGAACCCAGAGGTTTGGCTTGGTCCTCAACACCTGTGCAAACTGGCAAGATGTCATTGGTAGAGGCAGGGAGGGTGGTCTCTGGGGTTCTTTCTCCCAGCTTGAAAAATCTAGGATTCTTGATGAGCTCCTAAAAGTTCTAATGGTTAGTAGTTCTCAGTAAGAAGAGAAAGTTGGGCTGAAGAGATGGCTCAGAGGTTAAGAGCATTGTCTGTTCTTTCAAAAGTCCTGAGTTCAATTCTCAGCAACCACATGGTGGCTTGTAACCATCTATAATGAGGTCTGGTGCCCTCTTCTGGCCTGTAAGCACTCATGCAGGCAGAATATAAATAGAAGTAAGTATAAATAATGAATAAATTTTTTTTTAAAAGAAAAGGGACTAGTTTTCTACTGGAAGCCCTCTCAGACTACATGTGCAGTCTGTTGGCTTATTAATTTTCTTTCATTCCTCACTCCTGACTCAAGAACTGTTTGACTCTGCCAGTGGGCTCCAGCACACATGTGCTCTATGGCTTAGATGCTGGCTATCCTTCCTGCTATAGGCCTGGAGTCCTATCCCACATTCCTGTGCTCTGCAGAATAGACCTGTATTCCTCAGTGGGATGCCATCTTTGACACCCATTAGGAGACATCAAAGGTTCTTTATATTCCTACACTTTGGATCATTGTCCTCATCTTCATTTCCTGCCTGAAAACCTACCATTGTCTGTGGTTCCGTGAATGCAGGAATCACGATGATTCCTTTCATTAATAATAAAATGATCATGAAAATGTCAATTAACAGTAGCATTGATAAAAACAAAAGCAAAACAATAACATGGATGATGGTGGTAGCAATGAAGATAACAATGAGGGTGACAATAGAGGTATGATGGAGGTGATGGTGGTTATGATGGTTAATCTTGATAACTTGATTGGATTGAGATGTGACGAAGAGACTAAAGACACATGTCTGGGTGTGTCTTGAGAGCACTATAACCGAGGACTGACTGAGGGAGAAGAGTGATCATGAATGTGGGTGGTCCCACCCCCTAAGTTGGGAGCCCAGGAGAAATAAAATGGGGAAGGAGGGCTCATCAGTTCAGGCATTCTCTCTTTGCTTACTGGCTACCATAATACGAGCCATGAGTTCTGTTCCACCACACCTCTCCCATCTTAGTGGACTGACTCTCCTGAAGTGGTGGCCCAAAAGAAAGTCTTCCTCCTTTAAGTAGGTTTGCCAGGTATTTTGTCTCATTGACTAAAAGTCTAACACAGTGGTGTGCTGATGGTAGTGATACTGATGAATTTGGTAATGATAATAGAGGTAGTGAGGATGAGGGTTATCTTAGAGTTAGAAATGGCATTGAGGAAGAGATGGAGGATGGCAGTGATAATTGTGTTGACAAAGATAGCAATGATGATGAGGGTGGGAATAATAAAGCAGATACAGTGGTGCTGGTGATGAGAGACGTGGTACTTGTGAAAAAAGTCAGAATGGGGGTGATTGATGAAGGTGTCAATGTTGAAGGTAATGATGGAGGCGTTGTATGATAATGGGAGTAGAGTTAGTAGTGATAATGGTGATGATTGGGATGGCAGTAAAATGGTAATGGATTGCCATTGAAACAGAAGCTGTGAAGCTTTGCATTAAATTCTGCATTGTATAGGAGTTCATTAAGTTGTATCGACTTTAGGCCTGGTTAATTTTGGTGTGTGTGGGTTTATTTATTTATTTGTTTGTTTGAAAGTTGCAACTGTCAGGAATCTAATGAGCATACTCTTTGAGTCTAATATCTGCTACCTTACTTTTATTACAACATGTTTCTTTTTTTTTTTAAATTTTATTTATTTATTTATTTTTTAATTTAATTTAATTTTATTAATTATACTTTATTCGCTTTGTATCCCCCAACATGTTTCTTATAATGCCTTTGATTTCTAGTGTCACTTTACTTTCCACTATCATTCTGGGACATTTTGAAAATTAGACCAAAAAAAAAAAAAAAAAAAAAAAGGAACTGCAACTGTTAAGTTTGGAAGAAAATCTAGGAATTACAGTGTCAATTTGGGAGAGTCTTACAGTGGCATTCTTCTAGTCTCACTAAAGCCCAAACAGAAAAGCATTAGGGAGTCTATGGCTGTACTACCTGACAACCAATGTTGGTCCTGGCTAGTGCTTGGATGGAAGAAAAGAATTAGAGACTTCTAAGTGGGCAGGCTGAGCAAGGTCTGCTCTTTGAGCAGGCCCAAATCAAGAGATGACCCTACCGTTGTGAGAGAGGAAGATGAGCAACCTCTGGAGCCTCATTCTTTGCCCCATAACACAAGGAAAGGATATGAATGTGTCCTGAAGCCAGGGGTTTTATGCTCAGGTGGAGGCAAGAAGATGGGAAGAAACACCAGCATAGGGAAGAGACCAGCAATGTGGTGGTTCAGAGAAATGCCGGAGTTCTTGTCTAGATTCCCTGTGGTTCTGAGTGGGAGGTGACCCAGGATGTGGGCTTATGCAATGCCGCCTCCAGCCCTACATCTACCAAACGGCCTCCCTTCAGGGACATTTCCTCCATCCCTCAGGCAGGCTGTGGTAAGAATGAGGGGAGAGAAAGGAAAGCAGGAGGGGACAATGCTCTCAGTTCCCCAGAGGAATTTGGTTTCTCCCACAAATTATCAGAGCTCTTACCTCCCGAACAGTTCCCCTCATCCCAGTTCCATGACTTCCAAAGGCCACTCAGTAAAGCTATGTCAGGGGCATGCTTCCTTTAGCAATTGGATGGGTACCAAGGCAGCTCATCACATGTCAAGGGAAGGAGCTAAAGAATCTTCCTCAAATAACATGAGCATTGGAATCAGAAACAGGGCCAACTCGTAACTCTCTTACTGTGCAAATTCAGGATGAGTGATATCATTTTCAGAATCTCTGTTTCCCTTTCTGTACAATGAGGGTCTACTACACTGAGTTTTATAAGGATTAGAAGAAACAACATAATGAGGTATATCCATTCTAGTACTGGGTGCCTAGCATGTGTTAAAGAAGCATCTGTCTCTTTCCCCAATCCCTACCCCTTTCACAGGACAATTAACATGGCCTAATTTCCCAAGGTGCAAACCTTCCATCTTCTTATGTCATCTGGGACCTAACACAAACAAACAAACAAACAAATTAGTAATAAAAGAAAATCCACATTTTATCACCAAATGTTCCTGCTGACCCTTCCAACCATGGTGCTGGATCTGGAATTCGTGGTGGAATTGCTGGTGTGACTGTGATAATTGTTTTAGCTCTATAGGCCTCGGTTTTCTTACCGGCATATTGGGATAATAATCCTGGCTCTGCTAGCCTTGCAGGATTGTTGTGGGACTCAAATGAGTTCACTCTTCAGGAATTACAAGGTACTGGCTCTGTGTGGGTGGTATTAACTCAGTCTGGGAGGGTGGGGGACAGGAATAAGAGGCTCGGTCTGGTCCTTGAAGACTGGGCTGGCTCCCAACTCAGAGGGTCTGCATAGCAAGACTAAAGCATTCTGAGGTTTGAGAATATCTGGGAACGTAACATTGAAGCCCAGCTACAAGTTTTCCCCATGTTCAGCTTGAGGGGGAGTTCATTTAGGTCCTCCATATAAGCCACATGTAGTAAATTCATCAATTAGAGGTTTGAGTCAACTGCCTAGGAACTGCTTGAAAAAGATGGCAACCTGATAGGCCAGAGGTCTCCCTTTCATCTTACCACATTTTGGTCCTACTGAGGTCAGAAGTTGAGTTGACCAGTATCTGAACTTGGAAATCCTGCCCTGCCTGCCACAGGAAGCTATAGACCATGCCTGTCTTGGTAGCCTGAAGGCAGAGGTGGTTTTTTGCTCCCAATTGCTGAATTGGGAGTTTTGACAGCTCCAAGTCTGTAAGGTCCCCCTTGCTGACAGCCCTGTCCATAGGCTTTTCTCACATAGGTTCCCCCTTCCTTATTCTCCTACTGTTCCAGTCATAGCTCTCACTGTCACCGGAATACCTGACAGAAGCAACTTGAGGAAGAGGGTTTTTGTTATTTTGGCCTTTTGGGGGGGGGAGGGGAGGGGAAAAGGGAACACCTCTTTCTTTGTTTGTTTGTGGGGGGATGCATAGTTCCAGAAGATCCAACCTATCACGGTGGGGAAAGCATAGTGGTGCAAGTGGTTCAGCCTGTGGCTCCAGCCTGTGGCTCTTAATAGCAAGCAAAGCTTAGAGCAGTAAACACAGACTTGCCCTTAGTTATCAGTTTCCACCAGCCAGGCTCCACCTCTTAAAGGCTCCATAGCCTTTAAAGTAGTACCATAGCCTTGTAGCAAGCATTCCAAATACCAGCTTGGAGCTGATACTTGGAGTTCGAACTGTAACACTTGCCAGTGGTTTTGACCATGATTATGCATACCTTAAGTTCTTACCAGCGGGTCTTCCTCCTCACCAAATTCTAATTCTCCACCCTCACATCTGTGCATCCAGGCTCAATACTCAGCCTCAGCCCCTAGCATTTACTCATCTTTCAAAACCTCATTTTCAGTCCTTGGCCTATACCTGTCTCCAAAGTTGGCTCCCTCTGCCTCCCTTTCCAATCCCTGCCTGCCATTTCCTGAGGGAAGAGCCTGGAGGAGCCTCAAGATCCTCCTTCTAGCTTTTCTTTCCCCTCCACCCTACTTCCTGCCTTTCCACCACAGCCTCTCTTCTTACCTCATGACTCAGCTTCTATCTCAGGCCCCTGCTGGTGAGGCATTCCTGTGTTCCCACTCCCAGCCACCAGCCGCCTGAACTCTGGACGGCCCCTCACCCCAACTAAGTCAGCTTGGGCCTTGCCTGGCCCCCACCCACTAAGCTCAGTCACATCAGCCCCTCCCTGTGGGGTGTCCCACAGCGGCCAGCTGCTGCCTGCAGTTCATTGGTGGGGACCACATACCAGCCACCCCTGGAGCCAGAGTTCAAACGTGGACCTCCTAGCATGTGTTTGATCAGCTGAGGCCAAATCCACAGCCTTCTAGGAAATGGCACCTACCAGCTCAGCTGTTCTCTGGAGCCAGCCAGGGATGTATGGCCAAATAGCCAAGGCATGAAGCAAGGGAATCTCGTCTGTGTCTGTGTCTGTGTCTGTGTCTGTGTCTGTGCCTGTATCTGTGCCTGTCTCTCTCTCTCTTTCTCTCTCTCTCTCTCTCTCTCTCTCTCTTTCGCTCTCTCTCTTTCTCTCTGTGTGTGCATGTGTGTGTGTGTGTGTGTGTGTGTGTGTGTGTGTGTGTGTGTGTGATATGACAAGAGAGGGACAAAGAAGGGAACAATGTGCATGTTATGTATCTGTTGGAAACTGCTGGTGTTACCATGATTTTTGTTGGCTGTTTCAGTGCTCAGAGAGTGCAGTACACTTACACTAGGTGTTATACAGCATAAGGCTGACGCCATCACATGGTGTAGCTGTACTTTGGGAGTAGTATTACCATGGTATGTGTGGGGAGGTGACTGTTGGTGGTCTGTGGTCCTCTGCTCCTGTGGTTTGATCCAAGCCATTGACTGACCAGAGTAGGAAGCAAAGTAAAGGCAGCAGGAAGCAGAGAAATACACAAGAGGGGAGGGAAAAGAAGAGGCTGACTCAGAGGAGGAAGGGGGTGTTGAGCAGGAGAAGAAAGGGAGGAGAAAAACTGAGATAGTTGGTGGCTTGCTCAGGTCTGGAGATCCACTTCTCTAGGATGCAGTGTATACAAGTGAGACTAGAAAGGTCAAGTTCACTGGGGCATGGGAGGCCCCTCAGACAGATCTGATTTAACTGAAGAATCAAAAAGCCCATGTAGAGGAAATAATGTTAGAGCTGATGTCCACTCTGAGCTGTCTCTAGATTTCTGAAACTGGCACTCTGGACCCTTCCAGTTTAATTTCTTGGTGGCCTTGGCTCTAGCCGAGGGCGTTAACTTTGAATCATTTCTTTACCCTACATTCAATCAACTTGGCAGACACACCCTTGGCAAACAGTCCTCACGCCTGGACTTGGCCAGGCATGTGCCAAGAGCTGGGACTCAGTCCATTCACAGGCTAGCAGCCACATTCCTGTTCTCCTGTGTGTGCCTGTGTCTCAGCTCCACTCTCCATCTGTCACTACTCTGGGACTAGCCTTTAGGCATCTTTACAGACGCGTCCAATGGCCAATCCCAACTCTCTCCTCACCTCCACATCTACTATTGACATTACACTCATCTGTCAAAAAAACATTGTTGTTCTGTATGGGGTCATAGGGAGCTCCAGCAACTAGGGGAGCTAGCAGTGGAACAATAGGGCACAAAAAATACTCTATCCTATAGCAAGTTGCAAGTATTGTATTTAGTATGGAAAGGTGGGGCCTTCTTTAGGAAATACAAAAAGGAATCTAAGAGGGACACTGGAGGAGAGGTGAGATGCAGCATTACCCAAGTGTGGAATGGGCCTCCCAGAGGAAGCAATATTTGAACAAAAACGTTAAGGATGTAAGAAAGTAGACTTACAAGTGTCTGGGGAAGTGTGTTCAGGGCAGAGAAAATGGCCAATCCAAAGGCTAGGAGGCAGGAAGAAGCCTGGTGGAATTTGAGAGCCAACCACTGACTAGTTGCAGGGCAGGAATGTTAAGATGTTGCATGGAGCCCTATATGCTTGAACTGTAGCTCTAGGCTCTCCTCAGTCTCTGAATCCAACCAGTAGCACCTTTCCTCCCCAACTCCTTCCATTCCTCAGGGTGTGTGTGTGTGTGTGTGTGTGTGTGTGTGTGTGTGTGTATGTGTGTGAGACTTTGAGGCAGGCTGGATATGTATCTTATACTCATATAGAACTTTCTGTGTAGTCCAGCCAGTCTTTAAACTCTCAGTCTTCCTGCCTCATCCTTCTGAGTGCTGGGATCTTGGGCATGCACCCATACTCATTAGTGCCTTATTATTATTATTATTATTATTATTATTATTATTATTATTTTAGATTTATCAGTAGTCCACAGAGCCCTGTCTCATACCCTTCTCCCACAATCCTGTGCAATAGGTATTTGTGTCCCCACTGCACAAAAGCAACAACAGTAGCCGCCACTTACATAGTGCTACAGCAATGCCAAAGTGTATTATTGGTTCATCTATCTTAAAAGCTTTATATGCATGAAGTCATTTGATCCTCCTGTCCATGCCATGAGCTAGACAGTCTTCTAAGCTTCCATCTTATTGCATTGAAATTAAGGTTTATACAGATTAACTCGCTTGTTCAAGGTCACACAACTATGATAAAAGGCAAAGCTGAAATTCAGACTAGCAGTCTGGCTCCAGATATGTATTCTTCACTCCGATGCTAAAAGTAAAACTACATACAGCTCAGCGTCTAGCTGATTGGCCCAAGTTAACATGCAAAAGTGTTCCGTGAAGTTCATCCTTTCTTTCATAACAACCCTGGTTTACAACCTAGTGACTCTACCAGTGTGCTCCACATTCCTGACCTTCCTGCTTGCCTCTCAAACAGTCTAAGCTGATGCAAACACTGAAGGCCTACTGTTCTCTACGGGACTAGATTCTTAATTTAGAACATTGTCTTTTTCCTCCTCCCCTCCTCCACCTATAGGTTTCCATTCCAAGTAGAAACTTGGAGATTGCACGGGGCACGCCCGGAATGGCAGAGGCCAGGGAAGGAGACTGAGCTGCTGCCAAGTGGGTGGCATTCTTCTCCCAAGGACAGTGGGGATTGTCTGAAGGGGGGAGCACTGTGGGCCAGCCTGAAACAATCCTTGTGCAGCCTTCCTGGCAAGGACATGCTTGTCTGTGGGGGTCTTTCATGTGAGTGGGGGGGGGGGGCTGTATTCACAAATGTGTCTTAATGAACAGGGATGTTGGGATCTGGTGTGAATGTCTACTTGGGTGTGTGTTGATTGATTTTAAATAGGTAAGTACAAGTTAGTGTGTGTGTGAGAGAGTCTGTGTGTTAGGGGATGTGTGCATGGGTATATGGGTATTTAAGCTTCTTAGCATAGGGCTATCCACTGGCCCTCCACAGATAGATATCTTTGGCTTAGCCTGCCCTACCTGCTTGGGGAATACCTGTTGGCCTCATTTGACACCTATGTCAGAGTGCATCTGGCCCTTCTGATTCCAACTCAGCCTTCTTGGTCTGCCTTGCATAGCTCTGAGCATTTCTCTTAAGGCATAGGCTGGTACTTTCTGTATGGGAAAATTTGTGGTGTGGAAGGAAGTCCTGTATTCCACCGTGACAGAGATGGGAACTGTCTATCAGGGAGCAGTCAGGAAAAGAGAACCTTTCAGCAAATGGAATGGTTCCCAGGGGCTAGTGAAGACTCCACATTCAGACTTCCTAGCTCTGCAGCCTGACTCTGCTGTGTACATGCTGTGTGGCTCAAGCAAGTCACTTAACCTCTCTATGCCTAGGGGACCTCATCTGAAAGGTAGAGCTGATGGCAATTGAATCCAGAGTCCAGGCTTGTATGGAGGGTTAAATGAGCCAACATATGTAAGTACTGGGAGCTGGGTGGCTTGTAGGAAGTGCTGTGTAGGGGTGGTCATGGTGTTTATGCAAGATGGTGGGCTGTGGTATGCAGGAAGGATTTCTAAGTAGAGAGAATCCTGTGTGCCTTTCCACTCTCTGGATGGTCACTTGCTCCCAGTATCTCTCAGGGATGGTGTGCCCTGGCCACACTGACAAGATGTCATCAGGAATGAATAGGGGACAGGACTCTGCCAGCTCCACATCAGAATACCCCACCACCTATTGCTCAGGGCATCTGATCAGTCAGCTTCCAGAAGTGTCAGTGCAGCCGGAAGTACACCAAAGCCTCAGCCCATTCCAGGAATGGCCCGAGGCCTGTCATCTTGGCTCTCTGGATCATCCTGACACACCTGCACAGGTGATGATTCACAAAAGGCTCACCAGTCATTAGCTCACTAGGAAGACATGACAATCCTGGGAAGATGAGACTTTTTAAAAACCCCTTTTCCCCACCTCTTCATACAAAAGTGGAGTCTCAGAGAGGTTAAGCAATACGCCCAGAACTACACAGCTAGCACACAATAGAGCAGGACATAAATTCCTTTGGGTCCACATTCATAGCTATGGCAACTATGGCACCTGTGGATCTGAGAACATGTCTGACTCTCTCAGAGGAACTCAAGCCCCCAGACAACTCTGCATCCATTTTTGAGGGGGGAATCCAGCAGTGCCTGGCACTAGGCTCTCAGTGAACATGTAGGAGTGGGAGATGGCTAACTAGCAATCCGTAGGCCAAAATCAACCGGAGCGCATTTAGTTCAGAGTCTTTTCAGTTCCAGATGAACCATCAAGACTGCAGGTTAAGGAGGTTTTATAGAAAAAATTCTGAGTCCTTGCTCCTCTCAAAAGAGCCAGGAGCCCTGGCAGCCTTAGGCTGGCTTTTCAATGTTGCAACAGTCTTGCAGATGGGCATGACCTGTCCACTTCACCACAGGCTCCACCGCTCCCTGTGGTCACCCCAGCTGTCATTCCTTAACCCACTTGTATCATTCCTGTCGCTCACCCTGTTCATTCACTTATGTCAGCCTGCTTACCTTGGAAGAGCCATTGGTCTAGCTCTCTGAGGGAGACTATGAATCCAAGGGCAGCTCTAGGGAGGAAGATAGCTGTCTAGATTGTTACAGCCTCTGAAATATGTCCCTCCCCTGTGTTTATATACAGTCCTGTCTGCCTAGGTGAACAGGACAAACCCCAGAAACTCAGACAGTTTCATGGTCCACAAATAAAGCGCTCTGGGATAGGAGAGTCCACTCCTTTTGGCCATACAAAAGTCAGGAGACACTCATAGGAAAAAGCTGCACTTGTGCCTAAGAAAGAAAGGGACTTGGGTGAGTGGAGATGAGAGGAGAATTGAGTTAAGAGTGTGCAAGAAGAGCAGCAGAGGAAGGGAGGTGGGGGCAGCATGAGCTATGTTTGGGACCCCTGAATGGTTTAGCATGACTGGATGTAGGGGTGATGGAGGAGAGTGGAGTAAATGGGGTGAGAGCTAACAAGGATGACCCCAGATTTCTGGCCATTCTGACTGGCACTCTGTGAAGGTCAAACTCACTTTATTGCCACCGTGGATTTTGGGGAAGCAAGGATCAGTGAGTCATTTGTCAGAGGATTTGATGGGGTTTAGAGGTTAGAATACTCTCTCAAAGCCACACAGTGAGGAAATAGAAGAATTTACTGCCACTGTCCTCCACAGCTGCCTTCATGATGGGTAGACAAGCCATTGAAGGCTTTGAGCAGGAGAGTGTCTACATCTTCCATGCCTTTGGAGACAGGGGACTTAGGTGGGAGTGTCCAAACCTTCTTTGTCTCAGCCTCCAATCTTGCTCATCTACCTCCTGAATAGCTTTTTGCCTTGGTCACTTTTGCATCACTGTGACAAAATACCTGATAGAAACGATAGGCACATGATGAAAGATTTATTTTGGCTCATGACTTCAGGAGTCTCAGTTCATAGATGATTGACCCCATGCTCTTGAGCAGTAGGTTGGTTTGAGTAGGTAATGGAAAACAGTTTGTTCATATCATGACGTACTGGGAGGCACATAATGAGACCAGAACCAAGACAGGCTATAGTTTTCAAAGGCCGCTCCTACTGGCCTACTTCCAGTTAGTCTCCCACTCCTAAAGGTCTCACAGCCTCTCCAAACAGCACAACTAGGTAGTGAGCAAGCGTTCCAGCATGAGCTTGTAGGGAACACTCCAGATTCAAGCCAGAATTATTTCCATCGCCACAGTTGCCCCTCATTCATGCACCCCACCTCTCGTCTGAACCTCTCACCTGGACCACAAGGTCTCTCAGTATTTGATTTGCATTTCGGCTCTCCCCTCCCCATCCAGTCTACAGCTGCAGCCAGAGTGAACTTCCAGAAGCCAGAGCTGATAGTGCCTCCCCTGCATCTAGCTTATACCCACTTGGTAGCTGGGAGCTCTAGAAAGTTCTCTGTCACCTGGAAGTTCTGTTCTCCCACCAGCTTGCCCTTCTGCCCCAACTGTCTTTTCCATGTTAGGCTACCTTCTTAGGTCCTTACTTCTGTCTCACGTCCGAGGCAAGTGCCCTCCCCTAGACTCTGCGTGACTGGGTACCCTCTACTGAAATACCACTGTGATGATTTCTCTCACGTGCCTGGGACTTTCTCCCAGACAGGGTCAAGGTGCATCTGGATCACAGTGATTATGGACAAGGAATCTGGGCTCACGTCCTGCCTTTGGATACTGTATTGCTGTGAAGTATGCACGTTTCAATTTTCTTCCATGAAATGTGAATTCAGAGAGCCTCAACTTCCCCGAGGGCTTTTGTGAGAAAGTAAGGAGCTTATGGAATGCACTTAGAGCCTTCCCTGGCTTGTAGTAAGTGTTCAATAAATGTAGTTAGGCTTATACACTTCTACATTGCCAGGACTGGCACAGAGAAGGTGCTTCGTGGTTGCATGGTTAGATGAGAGCTGAAGAATCCTAGTTTAGGGGACACTGAGCTTCTTGGAGGAGGGTAGAGCTGGAAGATGAGTCCATTGCTAACTGGCTGTGAAAGCCAGGGCTAGTCTCCTGGTGGCCCCCAGAGAGCCATCATTGGAAGCACTGCAACTTCAGAGCTAATGGCTGCTGCATGTGTCAGCTTCTATCTGGTCTGGTCCTCCCCCATAAATGTGGTTCTAATAGTCAACTGACACCTCATTAGCTTAAGTCCAGGTCCAATTGTGCTGTTGCCGTGAGCAAGCAAGCCTATGAGAGGCCAGAGACTTGGTAGGGCTGGGCCTTCCCCAGGGCCAGAGGACCCATAACATGATACCGGCTCAGGGCCCAGTCAATGTGTTTCCAATCAGCAATTAGTCTTTAATTAATGGGGCTGTGAAATGATTGCTTTCCCGTCTGAATGGTAGCATGGGCAGGGAGCCGGCAGAAATGGCCATCTGGGGAGTGTTAAGCTGGAGTTACAAGAGGAGACATAAAGAAAGGAACCAAACACCCCAATTTGGGACTAAACCATGGCCCTGGGCAAGCTGCATGGCGCCCAGCCCAGTGCCAAATGAAAGCCAGGCCCAGGCTCCTGGTGGTACCTGCTCTTGACTGAGCTCTGGTGTACCCACTGGGTCTGTAGTTGGCCAAGAAGCTATCCTCTTGGGGCCTCAGTTTCTTCAGGTGTCCCATGAACCAGCTTGTCCAGCATTGTGCCAGTGCACATGGCCTAGTGAGAAAGCTGGCCTGGTAGGCAGATGCTCTCTAACATCCCAGCTGGGCCTCATTTGTAAAATGCTGATAATCGTTTCTACCTCCTAGACTTGTTGGGGTGGAAAAGAGTTGTGTAAACTGTCAAATGGAGCTTTGAGCTAGGAAGTCTTGCCATAAACTAAGATGATTCCAGGTTCCCACACTCTGTCTCTGCTTGTGACACAGAAGGGCAGCAGTGGTGTCAGTCACCATGAAGCACGGAGCAGCATGGAGTATGTTCATGCGTATCACTTTGAGAGACTTCTCAAGATCCATCTGGAGTTGCTACTGTACTCATGGCTTCCACCTAGCAGTTGGAAGATCTAGGGGTATGAGAACTTTACTGAGGGCCAGTAGAAGCTGGTTAAGGGCCAAAGCTCTTAACCAGCACCCAAGGGCCAACTTCTCTTGATGCCAGAAGACTCCATCTTGAACAGCAGTCTAAAGGCTTCTCCTGACATTTTGGGTCACATTTAAAAGAAACTGAGCCATGAAGCCTTCCACAGAGGACCTCTGGAAGACTCCACCCACCAGGGTATTGAAGGAGATACTGAGACTCATAGCCAAACTTTCAGCAGAGTGCTGGAATCCTTATGGAAGAAGAGGGAGATAGAAAGACCTGGGGGAGGGGACAGGAACTCCACAAGGAAAAAAACAGAGACAAAATACCTGGGGCCAGGGGGGCCTGCAGGGACCATTACTCTAACTAGGGACCATACAAAGAGAGGACCTAGAACCCCAGTTCAAAGGAAACCCATTGGCTGCTAAGTTTCCAAGTGGGTTCCCTAGTAAGGGGTACAGGGGCTGTTTCTGACATGAACTCAGTGGCTGGCTCTTTGATCACCTCCTCCTGGGGTGTGCAACCTTGCCAGGCCACAGAGGAATATGATGCAGCCAGCCTTGATGAGACTCGATAAGCTAAGGTCAGATAGAAGGGGAGGAGGTCCTCCCTATCAGGGGACTAGGGAAAGGGTATAGGGGGAGAAGAGGGAGGGTGGATAGGACTGGGAGGAGACAAGGGAGAGGGCTGCAGTGGGGATACAAATTGAATAAATTGTAATAAATAAATATATTTAAAAAATGTTAAAACCCTAGACACTAAAATGTAACGACTGAACTATCATTCATAACTGCCAGGAGAGGGAAAGTCAGTTTTCTCCAGAGGAGTGACACTGGTTATACCAGCCACTTCAGGGCAGGCCTCATGTTCAGGAGTAGTTGAGCAACAGATATTGGACTACATAGTTTTCCTTTTGTGTTTTATGCTTTTATTTGGTTAAAGTTTGATGATCTTTTTCTGTTTTTTTTTTTTTGTGTTGTTTTCTTGGTGTGTGAGGGTTTTGTTGTATTATACTTTTCTTTATTTTTGAGAAAAAAGTTAAAGTTGGGTGGGTAGGGACAGGAAGATGATATTGAGAAACTAGGGAAAGGGGAAGAATATCATCAAAATACATTTAAACTTAAAAACTTTTTACATAATAAAAATATAATACAAAGAAAAAAGAAAACTCTCCCTATAAAATACTTTATTAACTGCTACAAAATGGATTTTTAATACTTTAACTCTTTAAAAAGATATTTAAATGCTAAATACTTATAAATGTAGAGTAAAAAGGTACTATTATAATTGTGCTTTCAACTCTTTAAAACAAATACACTATTCTAACTCCCCCCCCCACACACACACAAAATAAACTCAGCCATGGCTGAGCCACTACTATTGGACACATTCAGTCTTTTCATGGTGTCGATGGAAAGACCATGGCTCAGAGAGGTTAGTGACATGCTCAGGCCCATATAGCATATTTCTATTGGTTATGAGCTTGGGAACAATGCTACCTACTCTTAGACCCATTGGGTTGCTACTAAATTCAGCCCTCATGAGCACTTCCCTCTTCCTATGGATTCCATTCTTAATTATGTTTTGAATCCATAGGCATATCCCCTCTACCTCACCAAACTTGCCTAGGCCAGGTCCTCTGCTGCTCCCCTGAGATGCTGCCTGAGATCCTTCCTTTGTGATATCCAGGTGAACCTTCCAAATGCACATGCTGTTTTTATTCACAACTCCATATTTCTGCTGAATTAAATATGAATTCCTCAGTCTGCCATCTAGGGCCACCTACATGAAGCTCCCAGCTATGTTCCCAGCTTCAACTCCATCTTCCTGCTTATAAATCTCTTGCTAGTAAGTTTCAGCACATGTGGACTCGGCAGAGATGAATTTCCAGCTCCATAGAGTTGTGAGTTTTCAGGGAATTGCTGTATGTAAAACTTTTGGAATAGTCCTGGCCACAGAGCATGGGTCATGTTAATGTGAGTTCAACCGATTAAAAGAAAAAAAAAAACAAATATGCAGACTTACTTTATCTATGCCCACCTCCAGAGTGCTTCCTGATTGTGGTCTCCAGTCTGCCAACACATTTGTCCTTCAGCTGCTACAGCTGGTAAAGATGCTGTCCATGAGCCTCTTCTAATGTCCTCTGCCTTGGAATCCCATCATCACTCTAGTACATCCTCTCTCATAGCTGCCTACTTTCATTTGGTGCTAAGAATGGAAAGCAGAGACCAGTGTGTGTTAGGTAAGGCCTTTACCACTGATCCAAGTCTCCAGTTCACAGATGGTCTTGAGTAACCCAGAAGTTCCTGAAGGCGGGCAGGATGGGACAGAAAAAAGAGCATGGGAATAGGCATCAGGCTGACTTTAGCCTAAGTCTCAGACCTGCAACTTACCAGCTCTGCAGAACTGGACAAGCGACAAAACCTCCCTAACTCTCAATTTTCTCAACACTAAAGTAATCCTTACTTGGCAGAAGATTAGAAGGTTGGCCCAAGAGGACAGAGACTGGCAGTGTAGGCATTCTCACCCCCTCCTTTTTTGTGTTAAAGACTCAGAGATGAGCCTAAGTGGCTGAGGACTGGCCTACCCCTGACCTGAGAAGCAGCCCAGATGACCTCACTAGATCCAGTGTCCTGTCACTCTAATGGCTCTCACCTGGACCAGCCTCTAGCACTTCTCAGTGTAACCAGAGATGATTATAACATAACAAGAACCAACCATCATTTGTGATTGTTTGCATTTTGAGACTAAATCACACACTGTAGCCCAGGCTGGCCAAGAATTTACTAAGTAACAAAGGGTTATCAGAAATTCATGGCAATCCCGAGCACCTCAACCTGCTGAGGCTGAGACATCATATATAAGCCTGAGACATCATATACATTTCTTTTTCTTAAAATAAAACTCACCATTGACTGAGGAGGGATGACTACCCTTGAATCAGTGCCTTCTAGCATTTTCATGAGAGACACTTCCATGGGAGTGACAGAGCAGAAGCTGCTGCTTCAGTCAGCTCTGGAACAGTTCTGCACTTGTTCCATGTATCAACCACAGTGAGGCTGACAATGACAACGTTGGTAGTCTCACCTCAGGATTGCTACAAAGGCAAAACTGGAACAGTGAAGGTTGTATAGGAAGGTGACAGATATGGTTATAATTCTTGTACTGTCACTGGCTGACTGGGATTCCTTGGGCCAGTGTCTTCCAAGCCTTGACCTTCAGATTTTCAATTTCTATAATGGCACACTCTCAGTCTCTATTATCCCTCTCCTGAGTGAGCACACTGGCCCCTCACTGATTTTCCTGCCTCTCTCCTTTCCTCCTGCAATGTACTCCTGACACAGAAACAGCTGGGATCCTGCTAAAACATCTTTCTCTTCTAATTAGCTACAATAAATGCCAAAGACATGGCAGTGATCTAAAAGACACTGTGTGTCATGGATTTCCCAATACGGCTGCTTCTACAGTGTTTTAAAATGCTAGAGTCTGGCCCTCAAGCCCACAGGTTAAGTCTGATTGGTCTTAGATGAAGTTTGGGTGTGTGACATTTTAAAAGCTTCCCATGTGTTTAATCTTCATTCTCAGCTGACTAGATTTAGAATCACCTAGGAGACACAGCTTGGGTTGTGTTTGTGAGTGTATTTTCAAAGAGGTTTAACTGAGGAGGAAAGAGCCACGCTGGATGTGGGTGACTTCATCCCATAGACTAGGAATTCCCCAACTGCATAAAAAGGATAAAAGAAGGAATACAGGTGAACATTAATATCTCTCTCCCTCCCTCTCCCGTCCCCTCCTCCCCTCATTTTTCTCTCTCTCTGCTTCCTGTCTGTGGACACAATGTGACTAGTACTTCATGTTATCACTTCTATGGGTGCCACAACAGACTATATCCCCTCAAACCATGAATTAAAACAAACTTTCCCTGAAGTCTCTTTTGTCATGTATTTGTTCACAACAGTGAGAAAAGTCACTAATCCAGAAACTTGACACCAATAACTGGACCATTTTTGATAAACTTGATTTTGTGGTTTGCAGACCTTTGGACTGGTTTGTAAGAAGAATGTGCAAGAGTTTGGAGCTTTGGGCTAGAGACTCTCCAAAATGGTGTAAGAAGAGCTATATGAGACATTCCTTGGAGATCAGAATGCCAAGAGAAATGTAGACAGTAAGGACCATGCCCATGAGGTTTCAAAGTGGGGCAAGGTACTATCAGGAAGTAGGGTAGAGGCCATTGATATTATAACCTAAGGTGAATCTGATTGTATTCTGCCTATGTCCTATGACTTGACTGAGTCTGAATTTAAAATTTATAAACTGGTTTATTTTTGTGAAGGAAATTTCAAAATACAGTATTTGTTCTGTGGTATGGTTCTGGCTCATTTCACTTACTCAGATTTATAATTAAAGAGAGCAGAAAGACATGAAAGGTGTACAGTTTGGTAAGAAAAGGAGCTTGAACCAGATGAAAGTTGACAAACCAACTGCAGAGAAATCAGCTGTAATTAATAAAGACATTAGCACAAATAAAAAGGAACCCCTCAGTTTATACTGGGACAATAGGAAAGGTACCCCCAAGGGCAAAATCCTACCCACCAAAGGCACTAGCTTGTAAAAATGAAAATTCCTTTGAGTGGGGAGCCTGAACTGAGAATTCCACATAAGGGTTCCCTAATCAAAAACAGCTGTCTAGGAAAATATTTTCCCAGATTTGGTGGCAAAGACACCCAGAGACCATTGTAGTT
This sequence comes from Psammomys obesus, assembly GCF_907164565.1. Classification (NCBI taxonomy): domain Eukaryota; kingdom Metazoa; phylum Chordata; class Mammalia; order Rodentia; family Muridae; genus Psammomys; species Psammomys obesus. The sequence continues at coordinate 2,230,496 of NW_026589447.1, read as the reverse complement.
GTATTCCAAGGGGACCAGGCTACATCTCAAGCTGGCAGAAGAACTTGGCATCATCCAAATGGTAGATTCAGGGATGAAAAGTTATGGTTAAAAGTGACATGTTTTGGGTGTCAAGTTAACAGGTAGATTTGTCATGGTTTGTTTTCATTGTAAACTTGAGTGGACTTGGAATCACCTAGGAGATACACCTCTAGGCATGTCTATGAGGGCATTTCAAGAGAAGGTTGACTGAGGGAGGAAGACCGGCTCTGATGGATTCCCACGCTGAGTAAGAAGGTGAAAGGGGAGGAAGCCAAATGAACATTCACCTCTCTGTTTTCTGAAGGTAGAGGGAATGCAAGTAGTTGCTGCATACTCCTACCACCATGCCTGTGTGCCATGATGGATTGCATTCTATCACAGTGTAAGCCAAAATAAATCTGTTCCCCACTAAGTTGGTACTTGTCAGGTACTTGGTCATAGCGATGAGAAAAGTAACTAATATGCCAGTTGATTCTACGTATAGGCCAAAATTGAGACTCACTGACCATAAGACCTGTGTCCACTACTAACCTAACCTGTTTGAGCACTAACGCTAATTTCTACTAACCCTCTCTTTCTGACTTGTGGCTGGCTCACTCTCTCTCCCTCCACTAACTCGCACACTACTCTGTTTTATCTACTTCTCTTGCTGCTCTTCAAACCTTCATGGTGCACCACCACTGCCTGAATGCCTGTAGGTTTACTGTCCCCATTGCTTGGCATGCTTTTTCTCTTGCCATTACTTTATCTACCACCCTTCCTTCTTTCAATGCCTGCTTAGATGTCACCTTCTCAAAGAAGGATTCCTAATATTCCCAGATAAAGTAAGTCTACCTGTCAAGTCTATCGCTCTGGGGTAATTACTCTTTCATTTTCCCCATCACCCTTTTAACTACCAGACATACTGTTTATTCATTTGCAACTCTCCACTAGGAATTCAGCTTCATGAAGGAAAGGGCTTTGTCCTTCTCATTTCGGTATCCCCAACGTATACAATAGTGCATGGCACATAATAAATATTTAATAAAGCTGAGTTAAATAGACAGACAAACAGATGCAACAGAAAAGGAGCTTGAGAATTAGGCCCATATAGATTGGAACTATCATATTATTTGATATATTTAGTTTTCAGCAAAATGTGTATGTTCAAAGAAATATTAAAGTGTGGCATATACACAGAAATATATAGAAATATCTATCTATCTATCTATCTATACAGAAATATATAGAAAGTATCTTAGAGGAAGCTCAGATATTGGACTTATCAGACAAACAGTTTTGTAATATGACAAAATAAAAATTAAAAAGTAAATAGCTATGGGGAACTTTTCCAACATCTCACCAAAAGGGGACTATAAGATGACAGATTATATAAAAGAAAAAATAGAAATCTTTGAAGTATAAAGTACAAAAGTGAAATGAAAATATTACTGTAGTAGGTTGAGAATGTGGGTCAGCAAGTAGTATGCTTGGCTAGAATGCCTGAAGCCTTAAGTTTGATACATAACACCACATAAACTAAGCATGATGATTCATGGCTGTCACCTTAGGAGGCAGGAAGACAAGGAGTTCAAGTTAAATAGTTCAAGGTTATCCTGGGCTACACAATAGTCTGTCTCAAGAAACCAGAAAACTATTTCAGGAAGTTAATGGCATATTTGAATTGGTAGGCAAAAGGGATAAAGAAATTTGAAGAAGGTCAAGTAATATTATCTAGCCAGAAGATAAAAGAATGAAGAAAAGTAAATAGCCTCAGAGGGTCATGGGAAACCAGAAGCCCAACAGTTTACTCATGTTGGGAGTCCTGGAATGATAGATGAAACAGATAGTATCATAAAGAATATTTGAAGAAATAAACACCCCAGATTTAATTAGGAGCAATAATCTACACATCTAAAAAGCTCAATGAATCCAAAGTTGGATAAACTTAAAGATCTGCTTATCTAGAAACATTATAGTAAAGTAATTATAAAGTAAACCCAAAGATAGAATCATGAAGGCAGCAGGAGAGAAATGATTCATTACATTAAAAGAACCCTGAATAAGATTGATAGTTGATGTTTAATTAGAAACAATAGAGGCTAGAGTGGAGCACAGTTACGTATTCAAAACACTGTAAAAGCTACAGCTTTCCACTAAGACTTCTAATCCAGCCAATGATCCCTTAAATTTAAAGAAAAGACAAAATACCCCAATATAAGCAAAATTATAAAGAATTCATGATTATCTGTCTTGCCTTATAGGAAATATTAAAGACAACAGTTTGGGTGTAAATGAGAAGAGACTAGATAGTAACTTGGATCCATATGGATAAAGAACTCCAGTGTTTTCCAGTGTTTTTCTCTCATCACATTTAAAAGGCAGCCTAAAGTGGAAATTCAAAACCTGTGTTTATGGGCATTCAGTACATAAAAATATTTTTTTACTAAGGAGAGCACAAAGCTAGCTGAGGGTATAGTGCAGTGCTAGAGCATGGCCTAGCATGCATGAGGCCCTGTGCTCTACCCCCAGCACCACCACCACAAGAGCATAAAAATAGACAACAAAAGGAGGTACATGTAGTGCATACTATTGAAACTGTGTTAATCCCCAGGCAACACATAAGGAAATAAATTAAAAGATAACAAGGCTGCCCACTCTCTCCCTACCTCTTCAACATAGTACTTGAAGTCCTAGCCAGAGCAATAAGACAACTAAAGGAGACCAAGGGGATACAAATCGGAAAGGAAGAGGTCAAAGTGTCACTATTCGCAGATGATATGATAGTATATATGAGCGACCCCAAAAATTCAATCAGAGAACTCCTCCAGCTGATAAACACCTTCAGCAAAGTGGCAGGATACAAAATCAACTCAAAAAAATCAGAAGCCCTCCTGTATACCAAAGACAAAAGGGCCGAGAAAGAAATTAGGGAAACAACACCCTTCACAATAGCCACTAATAACATAAAGTACCTTGGGGTGACACTAACCAAGCAAGTGAAAGACCTGTTTGAGAAAAACTTCAAGTCTCTGAAGAAAGAAATTGAAGAAGATCTCAGAAGATGGAAAGATCTCCCGTGCTCATGGATCGGTAGGATTAACATTGTGAAAATGGCCATCCTGCCAAAAGCAATCTACAGATTCAACGCAATTCCCATCAAAATACCAACTCAATTCTTTACAGACCTTGAAAGAAAGATTCTCAGCTTCATATGGAGAAACAAAAAACCTAGAATCTCCAAAACAACCCTGTACAACAACAGATCATCTGGAGGTATCTCAATCCCCGATCTCAAGCTGTACTACAGAGCAACAGTAATAAAAACTGCATGGTATTGGCATAAAAACAGAAAGAAGGATCAATGGAACCGAATAGAAGACTCAGAAATAAACCCACACACCTATGAATACTCGATTTTTGACAAAGAAGCCAAAACCATTCAATGGAAAAAAGACAACATCTTCAACAAATGGTGCTGATCCAAGTGGATGTCTACATGCAGAAAAATGAAAATAGATCCATATTTATCACCCTGCACAAAACTAAAGTCCAAGTGGATCAAAGACCTCAACATAAAACCAGATACTCTAAATTTGTTAGAAGAAAAAGTGGGGAACAGCCTAGAACCCATTGGCACAGGAGACAACTTCCTGAACAGAACACCAACAGCACAGGCTCTAAGAGCAACAATCAATAAGTGGGACCTCATGAAACTGAAAAACTTCTGTAAAGCAAAGGACACCGTCATCAAAACAAAATGGCTGCCTACAGATTGGGAAAGAATATTCACTAACCCTTTATCTGACAGAGGACTAATATCCAGGATATACAAAGAACTAAAGAAGCTGAAAAGCAGCAAACCAAGTAATCCGATTAAAAAATGGGGAACAGAGCTAAACAGAGAATTCTCGACAGAGGAATATCGAATGGCAGAGTAACACTTAAAGAAATGCTCACCCTCATTAGCCATCAGGGAAATGCAAATCAAAACAACCCTGAGATTTTACCTTACACCCATCAGAATGGCCAAGATGAAAAACTCAAGTGACAACACATGCTGGAGAGGTTGTGGAGAAAGGGGAACCCTCCTCCATTGCTGGTGGGAATGTAAACTGGTACAACCACTCTGGAAATCTGACGCTTTCTCAGACAATTAGGAATAGTACTTCCTCAAGACCCAGCTATACCACTGCTAGGTATATACCTAAACTTTGCTCAAGTACACAAAAGGGATACTTGCTCAACTATGTTTATGTTTATAGCAGCTTTATTTGTAATAGCCAGAACCTGGAATCAACCCAGATGTCCATCAATGGAGGAATGGATACAGAAATTGTGGTGTTTTTACACAATGGAATACTACTCAGCAATCAAAAAGGAGGAAATCATGAAATTTGCAGGCAAATGGTGGGATCTAGAAAAGATCATTCTGAGTGAAATATCCCAGAAGGAGAAAGACAAACATGGTATATATTCACTTATATAGACCTATAAGATACGATAAACATAATGAAATCTATACACCTAAAAAAGATAATCAAGAGAGCGGACATGGGGTTAGATGATCAATCCTCGTTTAGAAAGACAGATGGGATGTGCATTGAAAGTATGACAGGAGTCTACTGAGCACATCTGAAAGACTCTACCTAGCAGTGTTTTCAAAGCAGATACAAAGACTCATGACCAAACCTTCGGCAGAGTACAGGGAATCATATGAAAGAAGGGGTGTTAGTATGATGGGGAAAGGATAGGAGCTCCACAAGGACCAAATATATCTGGGCACAGCGTCTTTTCTGAGACTGACTTTCAACCAAGGACCATGTATGGATATAACCTAGAACTTCTTCTCAGATGTAGCCTGTGATAGCTCAGTAACCAATTGGTTTCCCATAGTGAGGGGAACAAGGACTATTTCTAACAGAAACTGAAGGACTGGCTCTTTGACCTCCCCACCCCCCAAGGGAGGAGCAGTCCTGTTAGGCCACAGAGGAGGGCTTTGCAGCCAGTCCTGAAGATACCTGATAAAACAGGATCAGATGAATAGGGAGGAGGTCCCCCCATCAGTGGACTTGGAAAGGGGCACGGTGGAGATGAGGGAGGGAGGGTGGGATTGGGAGGGAATGAGGGAGTGGGATACGGCTGGGATACAGAGTTAATAAAATGTAACTGATAAGAAAAAAATAAAATTAAAAAATATAATAAGAGAACTAACAAGGGATATTAAAAAATACACATTTAACACAAAAAGGCACTAAGTTGAAAATGAACGCACATAGAAAGATACCATGCAAACAGAGAGAACCAAAGTGGCTTGGGGAGTGATACACAAATAGTCTGTAAAGCAAAACTTCCTCTAATTATACAGAGAAATATTGTATAATGTTAAAAGGGTCAATATATCAAGAAGACATAGCAATTATAAACATAGATGAATCTAGCAACAGAACCCCCTAATACATGAATAATTTTTGACAGATAAAAGGGAAAACATAATAATAATAATAATAATAATAATAATAATAATAATAATAATTGGATACTTTAATACTTTACTGTCTGCAGCAGAGAAAAACAGATGAAAATTAACGTGGAAATAAATGACTTAAACTGCATTATAGTTGTATTTGATCTAGCTGGGACAATGATGGACACTTCTCATCCAAGAGATCAGTAGGCCAAGGCAGGAAGATCACACATTTGAGGCTAGGCTGGCTTACGTGCTGAGATTCTGTTCCCCAATGTACTAGACTTGACAGATATCTATAAAGCACTTCTCAACAAGAGCTAACACACATTTTTTTCTTATGTGCAGATATAATATTATTTAGTTAGATTATATTCAAGGCTATAAAACATGCCCTAATAAGTAATTTCAAATGATTAAAACAATGGAAAGTATCTTCTACAAACTAAATGAAATAAGATTAGAGATCAATAATAAAAATGGGATAATTTCACAAATATATGCAAATTTAACAGCACAATCCTTAGAACTGAAGCATCAATGAACTCACAAGGGCAATTAGAAAGTTGTGATGAGTGAGGACCAAAGCACAGGATCCTCAAATGAATGCAAGGCTTCAACATTTACAACGATGAATGCCAGAGTTCACAATGAACAAACGAACAAAAAACAAACTAGATATAGGAGATAAGCAAAACACACAAGAACAGAAAGAATGGAATTAGAAACACTGAATGGAGATAAATGAAATAAGAAAATAAAAAACATCAAGAATATTAAAGAACTTAAAATTTAGTTCTTTGAAAACATCCTCCCAAATGCCCTAACCTCTATTTAGATTGAACAAGCAAGAATAAGAAGCCTCAAATGACTGAAATCAAGAATGATAAAGAGTTCGAGAACTGGTCAGGTCTTTCACCAGCTGCAGCATTCAGGAGAACAGGCCCGGCACCTCATCTACACAGCACAGTAGAGCTGGCCCTGTTCATGGGGGCTGTGATCTGCCTCATCCTGCTGGTTCTCCTACACTCCTTTGGGGCTGGCTCACTGGCAACCCCCATTGATGAACTGCTGGGGTGTTTTAAGGGACCCAGTCCTACCAATCCAATATTAGAGGATCTCCATGACACAGGGCAACAACAGGATATCCAAGAGGCAACCCAGTGAGGTTCCAGTTCCATAGAGTAGCAGAAACCAGGGGCCTTTTACCAGACCAAGGAATCATTGCAAAGAACATTTACAAAGCAAAGAAGTGTGGACAAAAGGGTATACTGTGGGATACACCATGACACACTACAGCTTCTACAATGAGATTTTTTCCCTCTGTTGTGGGGAAGGTTGTAAAAACTTTCAAATAAAGATTCCTGTACCTCCCAAGTACTGGAATTACAGGCATGCACTCCTATATACCACTTATTGGCTTGATTTTTAAATAAATAAATGAATCAATAGATATTTATCTGAAGAAGATACATGAATAGCCAGTAAATACATAAAAAGTGCTCAGCATCATTAATTGTGAAGTTCAAGTCAAATGATGAGCTAGCACTTTACACCCTCACCCTCTTTCGAAGAGTAAGATAATAATAACACCTGTTGAAAAGAATACTGAACAATCATACTTTCCTGATGGGTGTGCAAATGCGGTAGCCTCTTTGGAAAACAGCACAGCTATTTCTCAGAATGCTAAACATAAATTACCATATAATTAAATGATTTTATTCCTTGTGAGTGTACCCAAGGGAACTAGAAATGTGTTCATGCAAAAACTTTCATACTCATGTTTGAAGGAGGGTTAGTCATAATGTCCCCAAATGGAAACAGCCTTTGTGCCCATCATTTGATGAATGGATAAAGGTTCAATGCAAATGCATGATGAAATACCCTTTAATCAAAAGTAATCAATTTGGCTAGACCTTGAAAAAGTTATACTGAATGAAAGAAGGCAATCAGAGACCACAGATTGTATCACTCCATTTATGTGAAATGTTCAAAATAGGAACATCTACAGAGATGAAAAGGAGATTACTGATTTCCAGGTATTTGGGGAGAAATAGGGTGTAACTGCTAAGTAATACAGAGCCTCTTTCTGGAGTAGTGAAAATATCAGATAATGATGATATTTGGGCAGCATTGGGAATGCACTAAAAATTGTACCTTTAAAGGCTGAGTTTCTTGGGTAAGTGCCATTTCTCAACAAACATCAAATAATTAGTGAAAAACACAGGGAAGTTTATACCTATCCTTTATCTAGTGCTCGTTCATCTTACAGAGCATAGTAACATATAAAAACTCCAGGAAGTTGATATCGTTACAGGGTACAAATCATAGTTTCATGTCTATTTATCACACACAGATTTGCATAAACAGAACCACACTTAAGACATGAAACTTTTCACTACCAGAAAAACCTTCCTCATGGTACTTCCTTTTAGTCACATCCCCTTTCACCCCACTATCCATAAACCCTGTTCTCTAATAATCTACTTCCCAACTCTACAATTGTGTCATTTCAAGAATGTATATAAGTGAAATAAGATAACATTTGACCTTTGAAGTTGGTTTTTATTATGGATCATAGTTCCCTGGAGATGCATTCACGCATGCATAAGAGTTTCTTTTTATTGATGAGCAGCTTTCAATAGTATGACAGTCCAGTTTATTCCCCTACTTATCTGTTTAAGGTCATTTTGCCGGTTTTTAGTTTGGGGCTACTGCAAATAATTCTCTTATGAATGAGAAATAATGCACAGGTTTTTTTTTTTTCTGTGTGTATGATTTTTTTCCGTTTCTCTGGGATAAATGCCCAGGAGTGTAATTGATGGGTTGCATGGTAAGTACATGTTTAGTTTCTAAAGAAACCACCATATTATTTTCCAGAGTAGCTGTAACATTATATATATTCATACCAGCAATGGATAAGATTTAGTTTACCTTCATCCTTGCCAGCATTGTGTCTTTCAGGGGGATTGGTTCATTTCAGCTATTTAATGTGTGGGTATACGGTTGGTTGTTCCTATTATTCCTTTATTATCATGTTCACGTCCATGTGATGTTTTATTGGGTCTCCCCACTTTCGTTTCTGATACTGGTATAACACTTTACGTCTTCTCTTATTTATGAACCCGGATAGAGGTTTATCAGTTTTGCTGATCTTGTTTTTTAAAAAAGAACTTTTGGTTTTATTGATTTGCTCTATTGATTTCATAATCATTTCATTCATTTCATAAGTCAATTTAATTAATTTCTGTTTTAGTTTTATTTCTATTTGTTTTCTTTTGAGTAGGGTGTGGATGATTGTCTTGATTTTTCTGATATATGCATTCAGTGTTACAACATGCCTTATGAGTATCACTTTGGCTATATCGTACACATTTTGATAAGTTTTCTTTCATTTTTACTTGTTTTAAAATATTTTGCAACGCTCTTGTAAGTTTTCTTTTTGCCTTATGTGTCATTTAAGAGTATCATTTAATTTCCAAGTATTTTGGTATTGAACTCATTATCATCTTGCTTCTGCCTCTCAAAAGCTAGGCTTCCAGACATGTGCCCTCAGGTTTTCATTTCTACTTTAATTCCACTCTGCTCTGAGAACAGCTACTGTGGAATTTCTCTTATTTTAACTACTTCAGTGTAACTCAGAGAGTGATCTGATTTGTGACTGTCCATGTGAGCTCGAGAAGGATAAATAGATAATCCACTGTTGCTGAAGAAGTCTATAGAAGGTCTATTATAGCAGTTGGCTAACGTTGTTAAGTTCAGCTATTCATAATGATTTGTTTCCTGATAAATGCATCCATTTATGATAAGGGAGTATTGAAACTGCAAGCATAATAGTGAAAACATTCATTTAATCCCCGAATTTCTATCAGAATTCACCTTCCATATTTGACACTCTGTTGTTTGGTATAGACACATTAAAAATTGTTATGCCTTCTGGGACAATTGTCCCTTCATTGTGATTTATATCTGGTTTTGTCCCAAACTAAACTTATGTTGAAAAGCTAATTGTCAATGGTATGGTATTGAGAAGTAATGAGTCTTTTGAAAAGTAATTCTATCACAGAGGCTTCATCTAGCATGTGGCGATGAACACAGTCATCACAGAAGGGTGTAGTTATTTTGAGAACAGATTGTTTTAAAATGAGCCTGACATCTTCCCTTACTCTTTCCTACAGATGCACTTCTTTTGGGAGCCACTAATGAGAGGCTCAAGAGATGCTGAGTGTGTCTCCTGTGCTTCTAGAACCATGGGCTAACTAAACAGGTTTCTTTACGAATTTCTCAGTTTTCAGGATTCTGCTAGAACAACAGAAATATGGACTAAGATACATTTTTATTACTTAGTGCTCATCATTATTCTCCATGCACATACGGGACATCAGTTGTGCTCTTGTGCTGATGGGTCACAAGCATGTGCACTCAGACTATTCAACTTCGTAGAATGGGGAGAAGACAAATTAACTGGATCATTTAAGAGCAAGCATATGGGAGGCTCTCAGGATCTAGGCCAGCTTTGTGCAATATAAAGAAGGCATAATATCTTGAGCTGTAATCAGGATCACTTACAAGGCATGTACATTTTCTTGGATTTGATCCACAGCACTGCAAAAAAAAAATTTGTTGGAAGGATAGACACATACAAATTTCCTGACAAAAATTAAGATAATTGTTTTAAGGAATCTCAGACGGTTACAGATGTACAGAGGAAGACAATTCAATAAAATATAAGTCATAATTAAAGAGTTAAAAGTGGAATAAGAACAACGATAGTCTCAGAATGACAACAGTGAACATGATTGGATGGACAGAATCCAGTCCATTGAAGTTATCAGCACTGACGAAATATTAAAGCAAGGTGTGGCCAGCGAAATGTCCCAGCTGGTCAAAGTTCTGGCTGCACAGCCCTGACAACCCGAGTTTAATTCCCCAGAGCCTACATTAAAAAACTGCATGTGGTGACTGCAACTGCAACCACAGCTCCAGCATTCTTGCAGAGTGATGGAAGAGAAAGGAAGGGGATAGGCTAAAAAGTAAATAAGCAAGGAAGGGGCGGAGGTAACAAGGGAGAGCTTGCTTCAGTGACAAAGTGGAAGTAATGAGCTATTTCTGCAGAGCAGTCCTCTAACCTCTTCACACGTGGCATGACGCTTGGGCCCGTGCAGTTACACACATCCACAAAATAAATGAATAGAAATAAAAGTCTACCAGGAGTGGTGGTGCACTCTTTTAAGCCCAGCTCTCAGGGCGGTAGAGGCAGGTGGATCACTGTGAGTTTGAGTCCAGGACAGCCAAAGCTACACAGAGAAACCCTATCTTAGAAAAAAGAAAGAAAGTAAGGAAAGTCTAAAATTAGATCAAAGTCAAAAGTCATGAGTTGTGAGATACCATCAAGAGACTTAAACATACTGTGATGAGAACCTAAGGAGACAAGAACTAGAAGAGGGCAGGGTGTTTAATTTAAGAAATAAGGACTAAAAACTTCCCAGATCCGAACAGAGATATAGATATCCAGGTACATGAAGCTCAAAAGTGTGTCTCTATATAGGTTGAGTTCAAAGATCTCACCCAAACACGTTTTATAAATAAATAAAGCTGTCATATACCAAAGATAAGACACTTGGAAGCAGCAAACAAGGCTTGTCACACACAAAGGAGCCATCATTAAGTTACCAGTGGATTTCTCAGCAGACTTTGAAGGCCAAGAGAGAAACACATGATATACCCAGAGTACTTAAAAAAAAAAAAAAAAAAACCTATTAGCCAAAATGTCTCTGCAGGGATAAAGGGAAGCTAAAGACTTTTCCAGACAAAGAGCTGAGTTCATTGGTCATTACCCCAACCTTACAAGAAAAGCTTAAGGTAGTTTTTCACACTGAAATAAAGGAGGATCCCAATTAATATGATGAAAATATAAGGTTCACCAGAGAAAAGTGATTACATAATCAAATTCAGAAGACTCTAATGCTGTTATGGTAGCATATAAATCTCTTTTAATTGCAGTGTAAAAAAATAAGAAGTGAGTCTTCAAAATCAGTTTTATACTGGAAAGGTTGGTATTAAAGTGCCACCCAAGCATGAGGACTTGAGTTAGGATCCCCACCAACCACATAGAAAGCTAAGAATAGTGGTGCACACGTGCAATATCACCACTGGAGAGACAGAAACAGGAGGATCCTCATGGCTTGCTGGCTGGCAAGTTCAGCTGAATTGGGATCTCCAGGTTCAGTGAGAAATTATCTCAAAAAATAAGGTGTAGAGTGATTGACGAAGACACCTAACATCAGCTTTTGGCCTTCACACATACACCAACACAGGCATGTGTATCCACATACATGTGCACATATAAACAAACACGTACAAAAGTACCACACATACACACATGTGCATATATACACAAGAACTATGATAATTTGTTAGTGTATCCCAAGTACAGAAAGAAATATGTTTGACAAAAAAATGTTTTTAGATACGGCAGGGATAGTGGTACACACCTGTAATTCCAGTACTTGGGACATAGAGACAATAGGATTGTGAGCTCAAGGTCAGTCTGGGTTACCTAGAGCATTACAAGTAAGCCTAGAATAAATAGAAGGACCCTGTATCAAACAAATACATGCACAAGTATGTAGACAGCTAGCAAAGTAACATAAAATGTGGGTGATGCTATGTTGCTATCAGCTTAAAAATACTTTTAGTATTATGGACATCTTATGGCTGTTCTATGATCATCATAGTGAAAAAAAAATCTGTAGTGTATACACAAAAGATAAAGGAGGAAGAAATGAAAACAACTTACTACATAAAATGCAAAAAATACTAATTCTCGTAACATACAAAAAAATCCAGAAAACAGTGAAAAAAATGGCAATAGTAAAATCTTACCTATCAATTTAATTTGATTTAATAAGATTTAATTACTTTAAAAATCTCTAATCAAAAGTTGCTGAATGAATTTTAAAAAAGTCAGAATACAACAGTATCTTACTTACAAAAGCCTATTTGGGTTTGAAGGGCACAGGTAGGCTGAAAGTGAAAAGATAGAAAAAAGTATTCCATTCAAATGCAAACAAAACAGAGCAGACACAGCTATACCTGTATCAGACAAAATAGGCTACACATTCACTTCTGAGAGCATAATAAGATAGGAAGAAAGTTATTCTATGATGTTAAAGACGTCAGTTTAACAGGAGTATATAATAATTATAAATTTGTATGCAGCCAATGTCAGAACATCTAAATATAAGTCAAATATGAAGAAGGGTGAAGTAGACAGTACAGTAAAGGAAAGACTTTTAAATACTCTGCTTTCAATAGTGGATAAATCATACACCGAGAAAATGAGGGTGGAAGCATTGCATTTTAGCTAGACTTTGGAGCAAATGAATATAACAGACATATACAGAACATTCCTCCCAACAGCAGCAGAATACATATTCCTCTGAAGCTCACATCTGACATTCTCCAGGGTAGATCATATGTTAGGCCACAAAACAAGCTTTAACAAATTTAAGAAGATTGAAATAATATCAAGTATCTTTTCCAACCACAGTGGTATGGAACTAGAAATCAATAACAGGAGGAAAGTGGAAAATTCACAAATATGTGGAAATTAAACACACTTCTGAGCAACCAATGGGTCAAAGAAGAAATCAACGGGAAGTAAGAGATATCTGAGACAAACAAATAAGGGAACAAAACAAAACCAAACTTTACAGGATGTAGCAGCAGAGCCCTAAGAAGGACATTTATATTGATAATCACCAAGGAAAAATAATCTCAAATAAACAATCTAAATTTACACCTCAAGAATATGGAAAAAAGATCAAGCTAAGCCAAAATTCAGCAGCAAGAATAAAAGAACGAAAGCAAGAGCAGAAGTAAATGAAACAGGGTTGAGGAAAACAATAGAGTATAACTAAGGCTTACTTTGCTGAAGAGAAACAAACTTGACAGGGTTTTAGCTAGAGACCCTAAACAAAAGGTGAAAATTCAAAATCAGAAGTAAAAAAGGAGACATTACAACTGAGAACACAGAAAAGCTAAGGATCATAAGCCACCACGAAGAACAAGTATACACAAACAAGCTGGATAGCATTGAACAAATGGGTAGATTCCTAGAAACGTCTGACTTGCCAAGACTAAGGCAGAAAGAAATAGAAAATCCAAACAAAGCAGTGATAACTAAGGAGGCTGAGTCAGCAAACAGAACTCCCAACAAAGAAAGCCCCAAGTAAGATGGCTTCACTGTTGAATTCCAACTGACATTTAAAGGAGAATAAATTCCAAGACTCAAATTCTTACCAAAAATTGAATGCAGAAACATTTCTGCATTCATTATATGACACAAGTATTACCCTGATATGAAAGGCAGACAAGGACACTTCACAAAAACAAAATTCCAGACCTGTATACCTGATGAACATAGAAGCAGAGCTTTTCATCAAGGAGTTGCCAAACCACAGTGTCAGCACATTTTAAGTCCACACCATGATCAGGCTGGGTTTCTCCCTGAGTGTTAGCAGTGCCCAACACATATAAATCAATAAACCTTCCGTATTAATAAAATGAAGGAGAAACATAATTGGGTCATCTCAGTAGATGCAGAGAAAGCATTTGAAAAAAAAATCCAACATCTTGACATCATAAAACTCTCAACAACTTAGGTATAGACGGCATGTAACAAACTATTAGAGGGCATGACAAACATCAAAGTCAATGGTAAAACCTTAAAAAGTTTTCATCTACTATTAGGAATAAGATAAGAAATGTCCATTCTTGTCACTTCTATTTAATATATCACTGGAAATCCTATCCAGAGGAATTAATTAGGCAAGAACAAGAAATAAATGACATCCAAACTGGGAAGGAAGATGTTAACTTGCTTCTGTTTTCAGGTAATATGCTTTTTATAAAGAAAGACCATAGAAATCTCTACAATTATAATCTACTCAATTATATTTTTATTCACTAATAACAAAAAAGATCCAAAAATAAAGAAAACAATCTCACTTACAGTAGCATCAAGAAGAATAAAGACTTAGAAATAAATTTAACAAGGGAAATGAAAGAGCTAGAGCTTTCTTCTCTTTGAAATTTCATTTCTTTGAAATTTATCAAACACAATTGAAAGAAGACACTTATCTGTCAATATATTTCTGATTAAATTGTATTTGTGATATTTAAAACATCCATACTTGGGGCTGGAGAGATAGCTGAGCAGTTAAGAGCTGCTCTCACACAAGACCCAGGTTCAGTACCCATTACCCACATGGCGGCCCACAATGTCTGTAACTCCAGTTCCAGGGGGCCCAACTCCTTCCTCTTCTGGCCTTTATGGGCACTGCACACACATGGTACACACACATATGCATACACACACACACACACACACACACACACATACACACACACACACACTAAAAAATAGACCTTTTAAGAAGATCTATAATAAACACAGTAATCCACAGGTTCAACATGACCTCTAATAGAATTTCAGGAATATTTTATACAGAAATTTTAAAAGTATCTAAAAATCTCCATGAAGCCACACAAGACCCGGAGGAGCTAACAAAATAAAGGAAGACAAAGCCAGCGGCATTTCAATTCCCAATTTCTCTTTACATTGCAAATCTATAGTCATAAAATCGTCATGGTACTGGCATAAAAACAGGAACACAGAGCAGTGGAAGAGTAGAGAGCACAGAAATAACCCTTACTTACATAGCACAGTGATCTTGAACAACAATACCCCCAAAACACAATGGAAATGGATAGGATACTCAAAACATAATGTTGGTAACACTGAATAGTTACATGCAAAAAAAAAAAAAAAAAGGTTGATGTAAATCAGATCCTTATTGTAAACCATACACAAAAATCAACTTGAAGTGTTTAAAGACTTAAGTGTAAGACCAGAAAACATAAAAATAGACTAAATCAACAAAACGAGGCAAGCTGGAAAATGATTTGTAAATCACATATCTGATAATGGCTTAATAACTATAGTAGATAAGGCACCCAGATGACTCAACAAAGAAAACAAGTATCTAGATTTTTTTAAATGGCTATCTTAGTTAAAACTCATTTAACAATACCTTAAACTTAAAAACCAGGAAAACATCCAATCCTTCAGACTGTGCCCAGTCTCTTAAAAGAGAAATTCGTTGCTTAGAGTTCTGGAGACTGGAAGGTCCAAGATCACTAGTGATTTAGGGTCTGTTGAAGGACTTTTCCTCATTGGTAGTGCCTTCTTGGGGCCCTTACATGGTGGAAGGAACAAACAAGTTCCTTCTAGCATCTTCTGTAAATCAATAATCCCTTACCCTCACAGCCGCTCCAGCTCTTAATGTTACTGCATGGAGAGATTAGAAGTGAACATATAAATTTGGAATAAGGAGGTTAGAGCAAATATCCATGCTACAACAACGGGCAAAAGACCTAAACAAACATTTTTTTCCCCCAAAGAGAGAGGTATATGACAAGGTGCTCAGTATCACTAATAATGAAGAATCTACAAATTAAAACCACACTGAGATATTGCCTCTCATGTGTTAGGATAGCTGACAAAGGTTAACTAACGTCAATAAATAAAACAAAACAGGAACTCTTGTGTACTGATGAATATCTGAATTGAAATAGCTATTGTGGAAAATCTTTGGAGGTTCTTCAGAAAATGAACAATGGATCTGGCTGTTTCACATCCAGGTCTATATCATACATTACCTTAAAAGATGTCTGCACAGGAGCTTAACTTGACTGTATTCTGGGAGGCTCCAAACAGCAGCTGATTGGGATAGAAGCTGGAACTTGTGCCAAGTATGAGGTAGAGCTCTGCAGGTCCTGTGGAAGTGTTGAGGGGAAAGATGGAAGGACCTGGAAGGGACAGGAACCCCACAAGAAGACCAACAGAGACAACTAACCCAGTCACATGGGAGCTTTCAGAGACTGAGACATCAACTAGGGAGCATGCATGACCTTGACCTAGACCCTCTGCACACATGTAGCTGATGGTTAGCTTGGTCTTCATATGGGGCTCCTGGGAAGTGGAGGGGCAGGGAGCTGTTTCTAACATGGACCCTATTAGCTGCTTTTGAATCACTTTACCTTGGCAGGGCTGCCTTGCCTGGCCTCAGGAGATGAAAATATGCTCAGTTCTGATGTGAGTTGATGTGCTGGGGAAGGTTGATACATGGGGAGGAGGACTCCCCTTTTCTGAGGGTAAAGGGAGAGGGGCAGAAGAGAATTACTAGGAGAAGAGGAGGAAGGGGTTATCCTTAGGATGTAAAGTAAATAAAAAAGAAAAGAAAAAATAAATAAAAAAGATGTCTGCAATCTTGGTTCATCACAGCATTGTTTACAATAGCCATAATATGAAAATAAGCTAAATGTCTCTGATAGATGAGTGAATAACAAAGGTATTGTGTACATAAAGAAACAATGGAATATTATTTAGCCTTTAAAAAAGAAGTTCTTCCATTGTAACTCTAGTGAATCTCGAGGACATTATCCTAAGTGAAATAGGCCAAGCACTGGAAGAAAAACACTGCCTGATATTCCATATTTAAAAAAAAAAAGCCAAGCTTCCATATAGAAACAATAGAATGTTGGTTACCAGGGGCTGAAGAGTGGGGAAGTTGGGGGGATGTTGATCATAAGTTATAAGAAAATGTAAGGACAGAGATTCATGGTATTATACTTGGCAATGGATTCTTAGACATAACATCAAAAAAATAAGCAACAAAAGAAATAATAGTCAACTATGTGTCAACTTGACTAGGCTACAGTGAGCTACAGTGATTAAGTAATTTGATTACTTAATCAAATTTTCATTTCTGTGTTATTTTTAACGGTATTTTGTAGTTATGGCTAGGATTAATAGTTGGTTTGAAGGGGGAGGAGACTGCTCTAAAAAATAAACATATTTGAAAAAAAAAAGCTCTAGCATATTTAAAAAATGTTCCTTTTCTCCTCTCTCTGGTGATTGTGGTAGAGAATTTTCTCCAGTATCTCAGTGTGAGAATACAAAGAAGCTAATAGGTCTGCAGAAACTCACAAAGAACCTAGTAGGTCTGCAGGAACTCCTAAAGTCTGCCCAGACCCTCTGATTATGTTCTTTACATGGTGGTTTCTATGGGCTTTCCATCTCTAAAAGTCACGCCATGTTTCCCCATTTTTCTTGTTATTAAAAATAGATATATATCCTGACTATAATTTTCTCTCTCTCTACTCCTCTCAGTTCTTCCCAACTCCCCTTCTCTCCAGGTCCACTCCCTTTCTCTTACTAGAAAACAAGCTTCTAAGAGATAACAATCAAACATGACAAAATAAAATATAATAAAATGCATTTTTAACAGCCTGTCAGATACAAGTCTACCTTCTTCATCTGGGTGCTAGTCAGATTTTTCCTTGTTTGTTTCTGCTCCAAGAAGCTGTGCTGCCTGTCTGTAATTTAGGGCAGTAGTTTGTCCTGTGGTATTCTCTCTCTCTCTCTCTCTCTTTCTCTCTCTCTCTTTCTCTCAAAGGATAACTTAATGACTTATCTCCTTCTTTCTGTTCACCTTTGAGTTCATCTTGCTCTTTTTCTTTCTAATGTAGAATGGTGTGAGTTTAGACTGTTTTGATATGTTTCTTCTTTTCTAATGTAAGCATTCAGTGCTATAAATTTCCCTCTCAACATCCCTTTGGCTGCATTTTATAGGTCTTTATATGTTATATGTCATAATTTCCCTCTCAACATCGCTTTGGCTACATTATATAGGTTTTTATATGTTATATGTCATTCTCATTCACTTCATGTCCCTGTGTGCCAGAATCAACATTTCACCACTTCAAGAGACACAGTAAAAACATATTTCTTTTAAGTCTCAGTATACACCCCCTTCCCAAGATAAATTCCCTCTACTTATGTTCAGAGCTATATTAGACATTGTTATAATTTTGTATTAACTGTCAAATGTAATTTAAAATTTCAAGAAATGGAAAGAAAAGTATTTTTACCCATTTTTAAAATGTTTTTCTCAAGATGCTTTCTTATTCCCTGATATCTTGATATTCTTCCTTTACCACTTTTTTTTTTAAATTTAAGACCCTCCTGACCCTCCCCTAGTTTTTTTTTTTTTTTAGTGTAGGCCTATTGGTATCAAATACAGAAATAATCTTGGTATCTCTTCATCTGAAAATGACATCATTTCTGCATGATATTTACCCTGGATACAGTTCTTTTGGCCCCTACGATGCTCTGCCTGTTTTCAGATGAAACATATGCTGTTGTCTGAGTTGATGCCCCTATAAGTATGCCATTCTTTTTCTACTGTTATGTTCATTAGTTTTGTTTTTGGTTGGTAGAAGTTTGACCAAATATGTGTTGTTTTGTGTTTGCTCAGCTTGTTGTTTCTGCAACTTTGTCTCTTGTTGAATTAGAGTTTTTAGAATGACTGTGTTTCCTAGCATATTTTATCTTTCCTGTTGACACTGGGTAATATTCAATCCTCTGTCTTCAAGTTCACCGATTCTTTCCATGGTTTCTTTTTACATTTGTTTATCAGGTGTTCATTTTATTCAATGTATTTTCTCACACTTTTGTTTTCATTTTTGCTTTCTTTTTATATATCTCCTATTTCTTTCCAACTTTCTGGTCTTTGGTTTTGTTTCATACATTTATATTTCTGTTGTCATCTAATTTCCATTTGTGTATCAACTCAGTTTGGGTATGTATTGACTTGTATTCCTTATTCAAGTTAAAGCTATCCCGGGATTCTTGGTATGACACATGATTTTTTTTTTTTTTTTTTTTTTTTAGGTAAAACGTGGACATGTAAGTATATTAACTTACGGGATTCTTGATACCACTGAAGTGTTCTGTATTGAGAGGGACCCCTCTCTCACTGTGCAGGCATGGGAAAGAAGGTAACTACTTTTTATATTTCAGGGTGGGTGATACATTGCTGCTGTAGGTAGATATAGGATTTCAGACTTCCCACAGGACTTCCACAGACATAGAAATAGTAAATACCTTGTTTCCACTAAGAGAGGGGGTTTCCTGGACTTTCTTATACCATCCAATGGTAGGGAAGTGACAAAATGGCCTCCAAGATGGCCTGGAGAACTGTGGCCTGGGAAACTATACCACATGCAATCTAAGGGTGAAAGGCTAAGAACCCAACTCAGCCTTCATGATCATGTGGGAGGCGGCCACAGAGTCTTTTAGGTTAAACTGGAAGGAAGTGAAAGTGTCTAATAGCTTTCTGTGTCAGTATTCTCTTTTCTAGTCCTTTGGCAACAGGAAGAAGACTTTTGTAGTTTCTGGTGGTTTTGTTTGGTTGTTTGGTTGGTTTTTCTTTACAGAATAATTGATCTGTTTCTATTGGTGTTTCTGTTTGTAGTATTCTTCAATCCCAAGAAACTCACCATCATACAGTTCCTTGAGTTCTGTGTTTCTTACATTTCCTTCTGCTTTTCAGAGACATGTACATATAGGTCCAGGTATAGATATATAGATGCAGATGCAAATGCAGTTGCAGATACAGATTGTGCAAAGTTTTTCACAGTGCTTACTCGGATAAATTGAGAGAAATACATTTTCTCCTTTCCATCTGGGCCTATAAATTCTGTTATCCCTTTTTCCATTTCAGAAAAAAAGTCTCTCATTGAAAGAGGGAAAGACTGAAAATAATTCATAGTCCTCAAGTCGTTTCTTGTAATTAGTGGGTGACAAGCAGCTTCTAACACTCAATGTATCTGACTTGAAAATGAGCCTTAAGGAGGAGGGCTGGATGTTTGCACTTACCAAAGTGGAGGCTGTGGTGGAGCAGAGATCAATTCTCCACTTTTGAATGTTGATTTGAGCCTTTCTTATGCTGTTTCTGATTGATCCCTGGTATTTGTTTTCCTATGTCCTGTAAATGAAAGCACGTGGGGACAGGCTATGAGATCTAGACCCAGTAGTCCCTTGCAAGCCTTTTTTCCAGGGTTATTGCCTGGGGGCTTCTACCCCTATCAGGCCGAGCCCTTAGAATCATAGTTTTCTTTCCTCTGCAACCTATCACTTTATTCTCAGCCCCTTCCCTGCAGATGCTCCCCCAACTCTAGGTTCTGTAATGGTTCAGGGAAACACATTCCACACTCCTTCTTGGGGTTGAATCCAATGTAGTGGCAGCTATTCAAGAATGCAGGTTGTGTTTGTCTGTATGTAGAGGGAGGACTGCCTGTTTGGCTGGCCTCAAGCCAGGTGTGGGGGGGATCCCCACAGGGCCACAGTATTAATGGCTGTCAGGAGAACTGGAAGCTGAGGCGAAAGACAGGGCAACAGAATGCAAAGCCCTATCCCAAGAGGCATCAGTCTGGAGTGGGAGCAATGAAGTCCTCATATTGCTGAGACAATAGAGGCCCCACTGAGAGAGGCTTATCAAATGCTTTTGAATCCAATGCTGCCCTTGGTCCTTGGTTAACTAGGCCTCTTGGACTAGCTGTTCACTACATTATAGCCTTGGTTTTCTACTTGAAATGGGGACAATAGTCTAGAAGCTTTCATGTCTTAGTTTTGGGAACATCTTTTCAAGACTATCTTTTCTGTCCTGGCACATTCCCAAGTCCTAAATTGCTTGGTGACCCCTTTCACTGGATCATTATTGTGACTGTGCGGGAATACTGGGCATAGTTGAATTTTAAAACGCACATTTGAATCTGCTGTGGGAATTATGCTTTTAAAAATCCCACCACCCCACCACACATTTGTGTATTTTATAAATTTTGGACCTACCCCCACATGATTTGAAGGCCCCACAAGTCATCACTATTCCTTGGACCACCCCTGGAGAACTACTGTCCCAAAGGAAGCCTGTGAATCGGACTTAGAGACTGAGGTGGAACCTGGGAGGTGGTTTTAGAGAGTCTTTCTGAGACAAGATAGTTTTTTAGGGTGGTATGAGGCAGAATTCAAAGGGGGGGGTAAGTCTGCTGGGAGACAGGGTGGCTAGCTCTGCATGGAGGCAGGCTCTGTCTCTAAAAAGGCAGCAGTAGCAGTATTAAGTATACTAGTCTACCCTTTAAAAGAAAGAGACTTGTAGAATTAGGCCTCATCCAACCGCCAATCACTTGTCCAAATAGACACCCACTAGGCAGAGCTTTGAGAAGATCAGAAAAAGCCCGAATTCACTTTCACAGGAAAGCTCAAGTCAGCCAGAGAGAACAGTTCATTCATTTACCAAAAGTTTATGCATCATTGACCACATGCTAGACAGTCTCATCTTTGGAGGACTCAGAGTCTAGCAGGGGAAGACTAGTAGACCATGAATATGTAGTTCAGTCAGAAAGCTGTAGAAGCTCAAATAGGGGACCCAACCTAGATGGGACATTAAGAAGACTTGCTGGAAGTGTTGGTGCCTAAAGTAGAAACTGGAAGGTGAGAAGGTCTTATCCAGAGAAAGAGGTGCAGAAAGGAACAGTGGTCTCCAAAGCATATACAAAGTCCTTAGGCTACAGAAAGCATGACCTACTCTGACATTACTGACTCAGTGCCTAGGCTTAGGCCTGCCAAGGATCAAATAGCTTATTCCCAGGGTTCTGGGTCACCTTGTGCCAAGAATATCATTGACCATACTCATCCATGATTGAAGCCAACTCCATAGAAGGGTAAAACAGAGCTGGCTCCAGGAGCTTCTTGGGGAAGCTTGGAAAAACAGTGTCAGAAAAATCAGGGCCAGATCATCTGAGAACTAACCACAGTGCCTCTTGGTTGGGGAAGGATGTGACCAGAGTAATTGACAGTCCCTGCCTTGACTCAGTAGTGTCTGTGCCTGCTATAGTGTTTTGCTGTGTCGATGGGATAAACACACAATCACTATCTGTAAACCTCATAATGATCCAATGAGCAAGACCTTCTACAACTTGGCACAAATGGCAGTATCCTCCATCAGCAATGACCTGGTTACAAAGCTCCCATGAGAAGGAGATGGCTAGGCCTTGCCTCAATTTTCTCCAACTTTTCATAGGACCATAGATTGTGCAGTCAAGAAGCTTAAGGTAGCAGCTGGACATGATGTGACCCCTAGAAAATAAGGAAGGACACTTAGGCTGCTTTCAGAAGCTGCAGAGAAGCTTATTTAAGCCATTCACAGTACACGTACATGAAAATGACCCAGGAATCAGTAAGAGGTATTGACCAGTGCTTTGGAGCATCTCTGGCAAGAGGAGAGTTATGTCCTACAGGGGCAAAGTGGCACTGAATACTGGGTAGGTAGGAGCGGAGTTCGTTTCAGTTCTTGACATGGCCTTCCCTTTGCTGGGTGACTTTGAGTCCCCATTTCCTATTTGGATGAATGGGGATAGCAAACACAGTCCATATGCCATGGTGTGGAAACCGAAATAAGTCAATGGATGTGAACTAGGTAAGAAATGGTAAAAGTGAGAGAAAAGTGAGAAGGGCTACAGAGGTTGGCCTGGTGGATATGAGAGCTACCAAACCAGATCCTCAAAGGTCACAGTCTATATCTTCTGACCATCCTCCCAGCCATAGCTTCTGCTCAGGATGTTACCAGATCCCTCCAAGCCCAGGCCTACTCTCATTTTTGGAGGGGCCTCAACTCCAAGGTCAACTCCAAGGTGGGGACTCCATTCCTCCCATATTGTCATTGTCCCTGCTGAGAGACTAGGGCCCAGTCTGATTAGTGCTAGATGGGTTAAGCCTAATGCTTCCTGTGATGGTTAGCTGTGCTGGTCAACTTACCACAACCTGGAATCATCTGGAAAGACAGCCTTAATAAGGAATTATGTAGGCTGGGTTGGCCTGATATCTGAGGGATTGTACCAGTTGTGAACCGATGAGAAAGACAGAGCCCATGTGAATTGTACCGTTCCCTAAGTAGGGGCTCGTTCGCCATATAAGACTGGAGAAGCTAGTTGAGAGCAAGCAAGTAGGGATGAGTATATTCACTGTGGATATCACACTCCTAGCTGCTTGAGTTCCTGCCTTGACTTCCCTGAAATGATAGACTGACTGTACTCTGCAACTGTAAGCCAAATAAACCCTTTCCGCCCTTATACTTTTGTCAAGGCATTTGTCCTAGGAACAGAGACAATTTTAGAACAGTTTCCCAAGGCTTTCTGAACACAGTGACTCTCTTCTCATCTTCAGCAGCCTTCCCAAGCCTTCATCATTTCTGGTTATTTGGGATAGGATATTGGACCTTACACAATCTTGCCTTTGTCAGAATCCTTACTTGGATTTCTGGGGCTAACTGTTATTGCCTACTTTCCATTTTCTGTCTGCTATGCAAACATGGGCATTCCTTTGCAGGTCCTCTTTTCTGAAGGCTTCTATGATCCCATCAAACAGGGACAAATTACAGAAGAGTTTCAGCAGAGTAGAGGTCACCCCTTTACCAAGCCTTTTTTGGAGGACCAACTATCAGGCTGAGTTCTGTGCCTTTATGACAGAGTTTGCACGGAACAGGATTACTAGGAAGAGACTTTCACTTGGGACTCCAGGACACCAGATCACAGCATTAGATTTCGGCCTTGGTCACTTTCTAGCTACATGCCTTCCCATCTCTGGGTTCCAGCATAACAGACTAAAAATTGAAACAAGCATAACTAGGTGACTCTTTTTTTGTGTGTGAACATCACAGAGTATACTTGCACAAACCGAAATGGTGTCATATGGGACAATCACTTCAATGTAGTCCAGAGAGCAAACATGGCATGCAGCTTTCCCAAAAGAGTATAGCACATTGTCTTATGGCCAACTTGTTCTATAAGAAGAATTACATTACAGAAACACAATACAAACACACAGGATACCAGCGGACAAACCAATAGTACTGTTTATTATGGGGATCAGGGATCATGCATATCATTGCATGCATATACTGTCATGCAACTGGCATGTGACCGCCCACGCAGTGATTTGTTTACGTCAGCATACCAAGAACATGAGAACAATATGTTGCTCCATGTCTAATATCATGATGGCTATGATGTCAAGAGGCCAGAGGAAATTTTCAGCATGCTCCTAACCTTTGGGAAGCCTCGTTGTGTATATGGGCTGCCGTGGACCAGAACGGTATACAACACATGACCGAAGTGAAGGCTTCTGAGGATTATGGGGAACTAAATCCTACAATCAGCTTGGTAAGTACTCATGGGTGGGAAAGGTCAGAATGGTGCTGGGTGGGATGAAATGGAGACCAGGTGCTGTTCCAAGAGATGCTGTTTGCAATGTGCTCAAATGTGGTAGATTTGTGTTGTCTTACTCTCCGACAGGTACACACATAGGAAGTCAGTTTCCTGGGCTATTGCTAGAGCTGGTGCCCTGAGCTCCTCCTTTGTCCTCCTCTTCCTACACTCCATCATAGTTTTGTTCTCTCAAGAGTAGCCCTTGGGATCGGTGCCAATACTCTGGCATGAAATATCACTTTGGCTTGAAGACCTCCACTCATCATATTAGCTTCTGCTCACATTCCTCTCACTGCCTTGGACACTGAAATGTATTTTATACCTTAACATCCTTCGGAGGTGTCCCTTAGCCACCTGCTGTTTCAGTAATCTCCTCTCTCCCACCAGCCAGAGTCAATTACTGGCAACATGCTTTGGGGCTAAACCTGCTGCAGTGCTATACTCGCTAGGTCTTGAACATCTTGCTTCCTTAGAAATAATTCCCACCCTCTACTTGTATGAGACCTGCTGAACCAAGCCCTTTGCACGGAGCTTGTCAGCACTGCAGTGACAGAAGCTACACTGATTTCAAAGGTAACCCCATTGTTTGGAAGAGACCTACCTCCACAGTAAAACCAAAAACAGACAAACAAAAATCGCCAGGGGCCTTGTTGGCACTTGGCACTGGCCCCTGTTTCAAGGATGGTTATTTCAGATTGTTAGTTCCCTGAAGACGGGGAATCAGCGGGCTCCTGAGAGATTCCTAGAGGGACAACACAGCCTTTGTAACTACAAACTGGCAACCTGCTCCTAGTTGCAGAGAGTGGCTTGGCCTGGGCTCTGTAACCTAATGTGACACAGGTGAGTGGCAGCTGGAAGTTGGGCACGTGCACTGTTCAACATTCTAAACTTACCAGCAACAGTCATCAGAATGCATGTCATAGTATAAAGAGCACCCAATGTAGCAAATTGTAGCTACATCCACTCCCTAGCTTACTTGGTTGTAGCATTCAACCTCTAGAAGACTTGACATGAGGTCCTGTGTACAAAGTGCTTAGTGGTCACTGTTGTACATAGTAGGTGCTGTTCCTGCCTCCATTTCCTCATCTCCTCAGAGCAGAGGAGCCGGAGGAAAGCTCTCTTCAGGAAGGAGATAGACTAGGATTGCAGCAGTCCATGCCATTCTCATGGTCTTCTGGTGGGTCAGGGAGCCAGGATATGTGGGCTCAGGCTGATTGGGCACTGAGGTCAGGACTTTAACACAGGGAGGAGTGGATTATGGGAACAGCCAGTCATAGCCTGGGCTAGGAAGGCCTGGCTGCCAGCTTCAGGTTTCTGTGACTCCACCTGTCCTTAACTAAGTCCTTGGTCTGTTTCTGCTATGAAGACAATACTGGATGTGGCTGTGCCAATGGTCTCCCCCAAGGTACCTCCCAACCTGAACACTCTACGCGTGTATAAGCAGCCTGACCCTCTGAGGAATGAGTTACTACAGGGACCATGCACGCAAAGGGAGTATTGAGCAGTGTGGTGTTTTTTTTTTTTTGTCAACTTGACACAAGTTAAGCTTCATCTTGGAAGAGGGAACATCAATTGAGAGAATGCATCATCAGATTGGCCTGTAGGCTAATCTGAATGGCACTTTCTTGATTAATGACTGATGTGGGAGGGCCTGGCCCTCTGGGAGGTACCATTTCTGGGCAGGTTGTTCCTGGGTGGTAGAAGAAAGTAAGCTGAACAAGCTACGGGAACAAGTCAAAAAGTCAGTAAACAGTGGTTCTTCAAAGGCCTCTGCCTCTAGATTCCTGCCCTGAGTTCCTGCACTGGCTCTCCTCAGTGAAAGGACTATAAACTGTAAGCTAAAATAAACTTACCCTCAAGTTACTTGTGGTTTCATATCAATAGAAAACAAACCAGGTAAGCAATTGGTTCATGGAGTACTTCTGTGACAGACCTGACCATGTTGTGTGGAGGAAGGACTGTGAAAGCATTTGGAACTCTGGGCTGGAAAAACTGTGGAATGTTTAAAGCTTAATGGACTATTCTGTAGGAACTTTGAAGAGAAGAATACTGATATGCAGGTGGTGGAGATCTGGCTTGTGAAGTTTCAGAGAGAAGCAAAGACTTATAAGGGCTGTTCATGTAATATTCTATATTAAGTGTTTGTGGTTTCTGGTCAGATATAGCTGAAAATTAAGCTGTAATTAACAAGAGACCAGCATCATTGGGTTGAAATTTTCTGGGAAGTATATCCTCTGGGTCAACACATAGAGCTGTAGTCCAGAAAGGACCAAGACTGTGTTTCAAGCTCGTAGCTGAACCTGATAATGTGCAAGAGTCTTCCATGTTTTACTTGTTTTGGCATCTTGGAAGCTGCAAGACTGAAGGTATTATGGAGAACATCTGAGGCTTGGCATTGAAAGAGGCCAGAAGAAGCCACTGGTGAAGGCACAGCATTAGTTGCAATGGAAGTCCCATTATTGGAGGGGTCATTCTGAGAAGCTTGGCACCATGAGGCAGTGTCAGAGTCCCTCAAGAGCCCCAGAGACGCTATTGGTGAAGGTTCTGCCTCAGTTGCAGTGGAGATCCCAACATACTAAAGATGCTAGGACTATGAGATGACCACCAAGAACAACAGCATCTGTGGAATAAAGTTGACCTAAGGGACAAGCTGCAGGTGCTGCACATGAAAGAGCTCAATTGGTGAAGCTGTCTAAGTCCTTTGGAGTCCAGAAGATCATGAATGAGTCCCAGTAATCAGCCATTAAACTATTTATATTTTCGGCTTTTGGTTTTGCCTTGATCTAATTATGACTGTGCTTTAGTTCTTCATCCTTGGAATAAGAAACATATAACCAATTTTTTATTTTACAGGAGTTCACAGTTAAAAGACTTTGGACTTTTAAAGAGCTGTTGGATAGTTTAAAGAGACTGAACTATTTTGTTTTGTTTTTGGAGACAAGGTTTTCCTATGCAATAGCCCTGGCTGTCCTGGACTTGCTTTGTAGAACAGGCTGACCTCAAACTCACAGAGATCCACCTGCCTCTGCTTCTCAAGTGCTGGGTTTAAAGGTGTGTGCCACCACACCCAGCTGAGACTGAATTTTTAATGTGTTCAAATTCTTTAAAGACTGTGGAGCTTCCAAAGTTATACTATATTTTATATTGTGATGATAACATGAGGTCTTAGGAATAAACAGGAAAGGAAAGGTTATGATTTAGTAGTGATATGCTTGTGTGTCAAGTTGACAAGGGGTTTACTGTAATGATTAGGTTTTGTTGTTGTTGTTGTGGTGGTGTTTTTTTTCCAACTTGACACAAGCTAGGGTCACTAGGGAAGAGGGAAATTTTTTTCAACAGAAAAAAAAATGCCTCATCAGATTAGCATGTAGGCAAATTTGTGTGTTTATCTTGATTAATGATTGGTATGGAAGGGTTCAATTCATTATTGCTACCCCTGGGAAGGTGATCTTGAGTTGTATAAAAATTCAAGCTATTGAGAACAAGCTAGCAAGCAGCATTTCTCCATGGCCTTTGCTTTGGTTCCTTTTCGCAGATTCCTATGAGTTCCTGCCCTGATTTCCCTTCATGGTGGTGTTTAGGCTGTAGGATGGAACAAACACTTTCCTCTCCAAGTTGCTTTTGGTCATGGTGTTGATCACAATGGATAGAAAGCAAAATCGAACAAGCAGGAAACAATCCTGTTGCATGGAATATTGAAATGGGGTTGGGGGTCAAGTGTGAGCAATGTCAAATCCCTCTCTTTTATCTCCAATCACAAGCCTTATTTTCCATGGTGGAAGTGACTCAGATAACGTGAACCAGAACAGGTCCAGCCTTGTACTGGCTGCAGGTCCAGCCAGCATTCACAGGAACCCTGAAAATTCTAAGCATGTTATGGATGAAAGTGAAGCTCCTTGCCTTTGCCTTTTCCCTTCCTTCTTCTCAGAACCGGCCTGTGTGGTCATGGAAAGCTGCTGGGGTTCTCTCTCCAGGCCCTGGCCATGCCTAGGAGTGAGCCTTATCTCCTGTCATAGTGGACAGGGCCCACTTCTTGTCTTTTCTCCTTTGCGTGGTCCTTCTAGTCAGGAAGCACTTGAAGATGGTTTTATGATATTTCTGGGCCTGGCTTACTCCAACTTCAGGCTAACGTAGTATTCCCTTCCCTAGTATTGCGTCAGAACTTCTAGTCTGAGCCTGTGTGGAGGTTGAGATTCTTGGGGAATCCAAAGCCTCTTTCAGGATTTCTCTGAGGTAGAGACCATATGTTGGGGCCTGCACTCCTTTCCCCAGGTTCAGGGTAATGTCCAGTCCCAGTTTCTAAGCTAAATGCTCCAGCCACCTCAGCCCTATGCTATCAGGCTGGTGTTCCCTTCCCAATGCAGACTCGTCTTTCTCATCCTCCACTTTGCAAGGGGTCAGGTGGACACATGTGCTCAAGCTTACATGTACCACATCTGTGCAAAAAGGTTGTGTTTTATTTAAAAAAAAATGAGACAGGCCCTCTTTATATACCACAGACTTCCCCAGGCTTCAGTATTTAGCCCAGGGTGTCCTTGAGTTTAAAGCAACCCTCTTGGCTCAGCCTCCCAAGCACTGGGATTACAGATATATGTCACCATGCCTAACAGTGCTAACTCTTCATGACTTCTCAGTGTTTGTGTGATTTACTGAAATGGCTAAGAACATCCTCTTAAGACCCAAATACAAATGCATTGGGGCAGATTCTATCTGGGACTTACATGCCCCTGCTTTCCTATCTGTAATCTTCTGTATTACACAGAGATTTCTTAGACGTCCTTCTTTTACTAAGCAAATAGGAATGAGGCATTTACTGAGGCCATGCCCCATTCTACGTGCTAAAATTAATTGGGGTAATACATGTAAAGGGCTGAATCCTATGCTGGTTATGTGGCAAGAGCCCAGGAAATAAGAACTTCATCTCCTTCATTCATATAAGAAGAGCTGTCTGACCACTTACTGTGTACCATGTACTCTTAGAAACATGTTGATCTTATATTCCTCACAACTGTTTGAAGTGGGTATTATGTTTATCACCCTCACTTTACAGAGGAGAAAACTGAGGCACAGAAAGGTGACATAAAGGTTCTAGGCCACAAGTTAGCAAATAAATGCCTGGCCCAAAGTCAGTACTTGTGACCATTTTCATATCCTCTCTGTCTTGTCTAGAACATACAGTTTTCTTTTCTGAAATTAGAACCAAATTCAAAGCCGCGCAGCTATAAGAACAATGTATGTGCTCAAGTATGCGTACATAGTGCACAAGCCCATCATTCTGCAAACACCATTGCTCTTATTCAGTGTGGCATACACAGTGGCCTTATGCTGTCCCTAGAACTATGAAATGGGGCACCATCCATATATTTTCCATGCCTCAATCAAACAGATCCCAGCTGCCCAGCCCTTACCCAGCATGGGCCTGCCCCATGGCTGCTGGATACACAGCAGGTGTGTGCACTCTGTCTCTCACAGTCGCATTCTTGCTTCAGCTCCCATGGCCATAAGAGTGATTGAAAGAGAAGAAGCGCTATCTGCAATTGGAGGCTGTGCTGTATGGTGGGCAAGGTCAGCAGGGAGTGGGGAGTGAAGGGATAACTGTGGCCAGAGACAAAGGGCCAGGGAGGGGCCGGGGAGATGAGAGGCTGCAGCAGCAGCAGGAGGAGGAGGGTATCTTGATAAACCATGCAAGGTTGGAGAGGGGGATGTGGGGACTGGATTGCAAGAACTTTCTCAAGCCATAAATTTTCAATAGCTGCCTAAAGCCTGGAGCTTGAAGGCCAGAGGCCGGAAACTTGATCAAGTCCCGAGACAGCCAGTCTCAGGAGCAGCAGAGTCAGGGCTCAGGCCCAGATGGAAGGAGTAGACACTGGGTTGCCCATTCTTCTGGGTCCAAACACCCTGAGCCTTGTGTCAGCGGTCACCTTGCAATATCAATTCCCTGGGCTGCTCTGTGCCTGTCTGCTGATGTGCCTGTTTACATGGTTTTGTGCCTGAGTATACACAGGGTTTAAAAACAAGTGTCCAAGTCTGAAACCACAGATATCAACTGCATGACCTTGAGGTTGCTATACTCTCTTTGTCTCCCAGTCTGTTAATGGAGACTACTGCTATGTCATTTGATTCCAAGGATGAGCTGATAAAATGCATGCAGCAGACTGAACACAAAACCTGCCACAATAAGTGCTCAACAGCTGGAGCTATTATTACTCTGATGAACCCATGAGCCCAAGTGCACCCCAGACTCGAGTGTAGGGGAGCATGCTGGGGGTTGATTGTCAGGCCTGTGCTTCCTTTGTGGTCCTGTCTTCATCTGTGAGCTCAGATGGAATTGTACTCTTTCTGCACACTCCGCCATCCACCGAGGTCCAGCTTGCACTCCAAATGCTCACCTAACTTTGCAGTAGACACAAAGGATGCAGGCATACGCTTGTACAAAGCACTCATACATATCTTCACACATGTCTGCACATATCTGCATGCATGTGTGCATTCACACCCCTGTTCCTGCACACTACATGCTCCCATGCATGATTGCATGGGTGCAAGCACCTCCACCAGCATTCAGGAACATATGCCTGTTTGCGATTGAGATCTTAACCAACCATCTGCCCTCTCGATGGGATTCGGTGTTCTCACTTGCAAAAACAAGGAGAACGGGGGATTCTTATTTCAGCTACTGAACAAGGGTTTTGGAAACAGTGAATGTAATATCGTCTGTAAAAGTAGGCGGTAACCTGAAAAGTTCTGCACAAACCTTACCATTGGTCCCGTCCACTCTGCCTCTAAATATTCCCTTATAATTATAATATAATATTCTCTTATACCCCACTCCACCACCACTCTCACATGCCACTAAAGCACGTGGACCCTTGGGGTGGTTTCCTCTGTTTCCGTCTTTGCTACCTCATAGGATTCTAAGGATGAGCGGATAAAATGTATGTGGCGGACTGAACCAAGAGCCTGCCGCAAGAACTCCTCAGTGGAGACCACTGCCGTGCATCCTGTCAGGATGTGCTTGTATAAACATGCCCCCGCTCCATGAGATACCCTCTCTTCCTGCTTCAGCCTTTGGCACTCATGACTACAATCCCAGCCTTCAGGCAGGCAGAGGCAGTTGTATCTTTGTGAGTTTGAGGCCAGCCTGGTCTACAAAGTGAGTCCAGGACAGACAGAGAAACCCCGTCTCGAAAAACCAAACCAACCAACCAAACAACCAACCAACAAAACAAACAAAATCCTTCAACACTTTCATTACTTTTGATTTCCTTGTGTTCATTAGGTTTAGGAGGCATTTGGCAGAGAGTTCAGGCTCTATAGCTACATTTCCTGGCCTCCGTTTTGCTTTTGTTATCTAATATCATTAGCACTTGTGGCTGTAGACAAAATGCTTTTGTTTTTCTGAGCCTCAGTGACCTCACCTGAGCAATGGGACTAATAACACATTTCCTTGCCCTTAGAGTGACTGAGAACACTAAGTGAGCCATTACCTGTAACACATGAACATGGTATTTGGCGCATTATGAATATAATTAGGGCACAGAACTAACTCCCAAACTCTGCTCTGTCTAATTTCTCCAAACCAGAAGCTTTAGCTTGAGCCATACTTCCTCTATGCCCCAAGGCCAACTTTCTCTGGTGAGGGTACTTGAGTTTGCTTGAGCAGTTCTCACCCCACCACCAATTATTTAGTGAAACCTGCATTCTCCTGGAAGCTCCACAAGGCAACCATGTTTATGTCTGCTCGAAAGGTCCAGTACCTGTCAGATACCCCTAAGTCCTGCTGAAAGAATGATAGTTCTAACATGCCCTGCATCCTTAGCAGAGGACTGCAGCTTTCAAGGAAACCCTGTGTGTAGCTGATGGCTACATGTGAAAGGAAGCCAGGTATTTGTTGGGGAGACACCAAGTGCACCCATTAAATATTTCTCTCTTTTGTGACATGGACTCACTATATAGCTCAAGTTGGTATCGCACTTGCTACAGAGCCCAGACTAGCATTGAATTTACAATATTCCAGCCTCAGATTCTAGAGTTTAGATTTTTTTTTAACCTAAAAGGGAATCCTTGCTTTGCCAGATTCAATCCTCATTCAGATGCCCAAATTATAGAAAAGGCAGGTTTGCTAAGGAGGTGGGCTGGAACATTTCTTGAGTGCCTACCTTGGGCTAGAAGAATGTTCTTTGGTGTTGTCCTTTTGTTGTTTTTGTAGAGTTTGTGGGTGGGCCACACAAATTCATACTATCCCTGGAGCAATGCTAGCTACCACTTCCCATGCCCTCCCTCCAAGAAAAGGCCAGGTACCAACCCAGGAACCCAAAGGGGGAAGAAAAGCCAGACTAGAGTAGAGGCAGAGACTCCACTGACCCTGCGCAATGGAAAGGAACATAGACAAAGAGGAGGGAAGAAGAAGAGAGAGAAGGAGTGTGAAGAAGACCAGTCAAGAGGTGACATATAGATCTTTTCTTTTCGTCCCTTCGCTGGCTGTGCTCTCCTGGCTGGTGATGAAATGGGGAGACTGAACAAACACATGAAACCAGCCACACACGGGAGGCAAGGACCTGGAGGCCTGGGGCCAGGCACATCCACACCTCAGGCAGGGTGAGGCCAAGCTAGAGGCCACTTCAGTGTGTGTGTGTGTGTGTGGGGGGAGGGTGGCACTGCTGTTCTGGGCCGCCGCAGGAGGTTGGCACCCCGCTGCCAGCCACTCCTGAAAAGGAGGCCTTTTCGGCCCTAGCCCAGTGCTGCCCTCTCTCCTCAGAATAGGGAAGGCTGCCTGCTTCTGTCCCCAGTATTTAGGTCTCTAAGTCATACTGAGCTTGCCTTTGCATGCCCTCCTGTCTCTTGTCCTTGTTTCCATATGTAGCTCCTGTACACACTTGTTTTCACATCTTGCACAAGAGCCTTGTGCTCTTCTCAGAACCAATAACAAGGGAGGTCTCAGTTGCTTCATATTGTCTTATCTTTAAATTAAAATCTTCAAAAATTTTGTATAAGTATATCATACTTGGAGCAATGCATTCCCTCCTGTGACTCCTGCCTTCCAGTTTTTCTCTTTGTTTCTTTAGACAATGTCATTTCTACTTTCATTTTATGTATGCATACAGTATTTTATTTTTTAAAGGTCTGTCACAGTATTTATTATTACTTGTTGTGTATGCTTTTTCTATATTTTCTTTATTTATATATTTATTGTAACATTGTAGGTAGAAACCATGGCTTGGCACATGCTAGGCAAGTACTCCGCTGCTAAACTGTTGTCCTGGCAGAGTAACTTCCTTTCAGGATAGAGAAGTGACACTGCAAATGGACAGGTGACTTTTCCCTAGGTCTAGTCAACTGGACCACAGACCTGATGGCTTGAATCCACTGTATCTTCTAGAGCAGTGGCTCTCAATCTGTGGGTTGCAACACCTTTGGGAGTCAAATGACCCTTTCACAGGGATCCCCTAAGACCATTGGAAGACAAATATTTTTACATTAGGATTTGCAACAATAGCAAAATTACAGTTAGGAAGTAGCAACAAAAATAATCTTATGGTTGGGGGTCACCACAAAATGAGGAACTATATTAAAGGGTCACAGCATTGGGAAGGTTGAGAGTCACTGCCCTAGAGGAAGGACTGAAGTGTCAGAGGACCTTATGTGGCTAAAACATACAGCTGTGTCTGGAAAATCCCATGCAATGTCTTAAGAGGGGTTGTCACCACCAGAAGAGACCTAGAGAAGAGAGTTAGAATCGGGTACTAATGTAGTTCTTCATTTGCTGTGCTGGGTAGAGACACTGGATCCTCATGCATACCAGGCAAATACTCTACCACTGAGTTGCATCTCAGCTTGCAGTCAAGGAAAATGGAACACAAGGGAAAGGGTTTAACTTGCCCAGATTCACAACATCTAGTAGGTGATAAGAAATAACATATAGCAAGGTGCGGTAGTGCATGCCTGTAATCCCAGCACTTGGGGAGGCAGAGGCCAGTCAGTTTCTTTGAGTTAGAGGCCAGAATGGTCTACAGAGTGAGTCTAGGATAGCCAATGCTGTGTAGAGAAACACTGTCTCAAAAAACAAACAAACAAAAAACAAAACAAAAAAATTAAGAAAAGAAAAAAGAAATAAACCAGATGCTCATGCCTTGTGTGAGTTCTAAGGTGCTTCAGAAAGGCCTTTGACATTCATATGACAAAATATCAGTTTGAACCTCAGTTTGATGTTTTTTTGTGAAGTGAAGAGATTTGGGATGGTACTAGCAAAACTATGCTAATAACACAGACTCAAGCCATGCTTGCTGTTATGTTGTGCAGGCAATTTAACTTGTCTTCCCTTAGGGACCTTTAGGGTCCTGACAACGTCTTATGTCTGTACCTGTATCCTAGGACAGCATCTGGACCAGGTACTTAGTGACCAGTCTGCCACTCTCTCACTCTCTTCCTCTTGCTCTTTTGCTCTTCTCTTGCTCTCTCCCTCTCTCCTGATCTCCCCCCTCCCTTCTCTGTTGGGACACCCCCTCCCTTTCCCCATTATGTCTCTCTCTCTCCTTTCTCTCTCTCCATCTCCATCCAATACATTATTTCACATTATATCTGCTGTATATGCGTGGCATGATTTTTAAATACGAACACCTGCCCTAGGTCCCAGGGATGAAGAAGAAGCAGCACCATGGCCCTGACATCATGGCTCAGGATGGCTTCTAAAGCTTCTTCAGAGCAGTGGTTCAGAGGAGAGCAAGCAGGTAAAGGTTACTGAACCCATGACAGAAGGTGAAAGGACTATCTGTGTGAGGCTTAGTTCCTCTACCTCAGCACAAACTGTGACACATTGCCTTGGTCCCAGAGGGCTTAGGTCTATCTATACCCAAGGTGGCAATCCTGGTTGGCGAGACCCTTGCCTATGTCTCTGTGCTTGTGAGAGTTGGGCCTCCTGGGAGCTTTTCTTTGAACTCTGTTAATAAGGCAAAGCTGAACTGAAGCCCCTGCAAATCTTTGCCAGATGTCCCCAGCCCAATTCCCACACCTAGAGAGACATTTGCCCAGCTGGTTCACAGGGAAAGAGGTGAGCTCAGAGGGCCAGCCAAGGACCTCAGGACTTGTTGCCCCAGTAAGCATTGCCCATCTCTCAGAGCCCACCAGGAGGGAAAACTGGCACTGAACAGCCACTCTGTCCCACAGCAGAGCCCAACCAGGAGATTGTCCCGGTTAGGCCAGTCCAGGCCAGCTCCATACAGGCCTGAGGAGGTGACAACCCTATCGACCAGCTCCTCCCGGCCCCCTATTTGCATCTTGATTACATTCCTTGGGATACCATCCAGGCCGCATTCGCATTCCCCCTGGCAGGCTGCTGGGAAGAGCCACGGAGCACTATGGCAACGCTGGAGGGGCCAGCCAGGCCTGCTGGCCAGCAAGCAAGAACCATCAGGCTGAGGAACCTCCCGTATAGGGCCAGCTTGGGTTCCTCAACTGCCAACTGCCGGCTGCCTTACTCCATCTGAAATGCCTCTTCCTCAGCCTGACTCACCTTGCTATCGCCAGTCAGTCCTCTGGAGGGTGCGTCACAGAGCCAAATCCAGTACTCCCTGACCTAAAGCATTCAAGGGCTCTCTTGGTTTTATCTTCCTCCAAAGCCAAGTCCCCTGGCACAAACAGCAGGCCTTAGGTATGAGGTGGGCAATGGAGCATATGGAACTGTCACTGTGGCCTTGGCATTGCCCTCACTAGTTGTCCACCAAGACTGTAGTAGACAGCTGCAGTTGTCATCTTGTGGGAAACAGTCCTTTATTAGGATCCCACTGAGTCATGGGAGAACAGAAAACCAAGCAGTAAGTCTCTTACACTGTTTCTTTTTCATAACTTGGTAGGAAATACTTGGTTATTTGTGGAACTCTAGAAGTACATCCACAGATCCTTCAGCTTCTCAAGACATCAGAAGCCATCTCTAACATCCCTCTCTAGGCAAAGCAATGAACTTTGCTTTGCTTTTGTATCTCTACATGCTCACAGACCCTAAAGAAAAGACAGAGGACAGAGAAAAGCAGCCCTCCAGCTCCTGCACTGGGCTCCCTGTACCAGAGCTGCAGTAAATAGCAGCGTGGTACCCAAGCCCCAGTACAGCCCTCCAGTGTGTTCACTCCTCTTTCCCCTCTCATCCTTTCCCCTCCCTTCCTTCTTTCTCTCTTCTTTCTTCTGTCCAGTCTGTCCCATTTTAGTAGCAGAAACCTTGCAGCAAGACGTTATGTGAAAGCCCAGCATTGAAGCATATAACAAATCTTGGAGTACTTCAAAGAGTCACATTTGAGAAACACTCAGTCAGCTGCAGTTATCTATGAAGAGTTGCCAGAGCGTCCATTTAGCATGCATCCCTTCTATCCTCTCCTCTCTCTATTCCTCTCTACTCTCTTTGGCCTTCCCCTCTCTTCCTTCCTCTCTCCTTGGCATACACAGTGACCATGGGCCTTCCTTACAGAGCCCTCAATTCAATGCAGTTCTGCTCAGCTTGCCCTCAGGAGTGGGCAAGGGCCTCACAAAAGTGCTGGTCTATAATTTTAGGTCCTTGGCTTGGCCAGACAGTGCTTGCCAGTCACATGAGCCAAAGCCCTGGAGCCAGGCATTCCTGCCCATCCCTTTAAACTATAATCAAGGCTGGGGTGGTGGCACCAACTCTAAAGGGGTGCCAGAGACATTCCATTGTTTGCCTGACTACAGAAGGTCAACAACATCAGGTGCAAACGCATTCTTGTGCTCAAACCCCTCCTTTCCTGATGTAAGTCAGGACGGATGGTGGAGAGAGCTGTTGGTTGGACTCCTGATTAGAATCCAGAGCCACAGTGCAATGGAACCCTCCAGAAAGGACCCACAATAGGGCCTTGCTCTGCTACAGGAAAGGAAAACCAGGGCAATGAGAGTGCCATGATTTGTGTCTGCCTTGACTGTCCTGCTCTGAGAAGGGCTCTGGAGTCACCTGGACTGTTTCCTTTGAGTGGCTGATATATGCCAGGCATGATAGTAGGCACTGGGAACTGAAGAAACAGTTGGAAACAAACACAGTGTGTGTCCTCACAGAGTTGACAGCCAAGTCAGGGGTGACAGATAAGAAGCAAAGTGGTCACACAGAATAGGAGGGCATAAGGTAAAGAACTGAAGTAAGGAAAGGGTGTGGGGAAGACAGGGTGAAGGGAAAGGAGGGTGGCAGGAGGATTTTACTGAGAAGGAGAAACTAAGCCAAGGCTTCAAGGAGGTGAAGGGGCTATTTACACATCTGTCCAAGGGAAGAGCTTTGCAGGTAAAAGCCACAGGGAGTACAAAGGCCCTGAGGTGAGGACATAGTGATGTATTAACTAGAACAGAGAGAAGGCCATTCTGATTGGCTGGAGCAATGGATGCTGGTTAGAGATGAGGAGTGAGAACTAAGGAAGCACATCCTGTAGGGCTACATATATCCATTGAAGAACGCCTACATATGCTGTGTATGAGACAGGCACCATGGTAGGGTTTGGCACAGGAGATGGACATGATCTGACTGGGTGGTGTTAAGATACTCTTGACTGCAGATTTGAAAAGAAAGTGTTGGGAGGCTTCTGCAGTGACCCAAGAGAAGGCTAATGTGGGCTCATTGTAGTGGGTGGTGTCTAGAAGTATTCTGAGCACAGAGCTAAAGGGATAAAAAGTGTGTGGGAGGAGAAGATTTGGTCTACACAGCATGCCCAGAAATCTGGGTGAAATGTGGGGCTACAGAGCTGGGGAGCCAGGCTCAGGCTTCTAGAAGCTCACAGTACAGTGGTGTCTATGGGTCCAGTCATGATATGCTGCCGTGTGGGTGAATCCAGTGGTCATGTAAGCTGGGAGTGGTTCCCAATCCAAATGTTGAAGAAACAAACTGAAACCAATTGATAGGGCTGAGAGAGTGACCAGTATGTGGTCAAGAGTCCTGAAGAGCACTGGCTAAAAGCAGAAGTAGGAGGCTGAGACCAGGGATAACAGCCAGATTTCTGTGGCAAAGCCATAGACTGCTCTTCTCTGGAGGCTGCACAGAAACTCCAGGCTAGTCTCTTAGAGGAATCCCTCATGCAGCTGTTTCTCAGTCACTGCCTAATTTGTGAGTCAATTGGTGATCATGGGAGGAACACCTTCTGAGCATCTGAAGCCAGGCCAGCTTGGTGACAGGGCTTTCTGGGTAGAAACAGAAGGAGAATAAATAACTAGAGCTATGGTTATTACATGGGAAGGGAGGGTCAGGGGCTGGGACCTGTGCTACCATGAAAGAAGTAGCTAGTTTTTTCATCCTGTCTCTCTCCCATATGCCCCTGTTCTTGCCATGTCAAGGGCCTTGGGTTGCTTTCACTCCCTGAGGCTGTGGATGGCAGGCCTATGAAGTGTCGCACTCTGCAGATCATGGCCACGGTCCCCAAGCTTGCACATAGATGGGTGGAATAGGACCCAAGGCTGCTGCTCCTGGCAGAGGAGTATTGTTCCCTTAGCATGGCAGAGGAGGGAGCTCAAGGCCCTGGGTTAGTGCCTGGTTCAAGACAATTAGCTCTATGCTACTCAGGCCAGAGGTATGCAGCGATCTCATGGCCATCTGTTGTTTAATCTACTAGTACAGTACAGTGAGCCCAAGGAGAAGGGTACTTATTGGCTCCCTTCTGTAACCACTCAACTCCAGAAGGCAAATTAATGCTTCTAGACCCCAAAGGCCTGGTGCCTACAACAATAATAATAGCCTTTCTGAAGGCAGGTGCTGTGCTAAACTCTGCATGTATGAGACCTTTAAAGTCAATGGCAAAAGCCAATGAGATATGCACTGTGTGTGCATTTGTTGTTAGAGATCTGGAGACTCATCCTCAGAAGAGTGAGTTCCCTGGCCAGGACACACTGCTAGGAAGATGCAGAGCTAGGCTTTGAACCCCCCCCCAAGAAACGCATGCTTTAGTTAAGGATGGTGTTTAAGTATGACCTCAGAGTCACGCAGCCAAGGCTGCCTGGTTCTTCTGGAAGGAAAGAGAGCTGGATAAAACCCTTCCTTCTGGTACTTTCTGTTCCTCTGTTCCTACCCAACTCCAATCCTTCCCACCTTTTCTTCTTTCTGTTTACCTCTGCTCTCTTGGTTGGAGCAAAGGGTCTTCCATCCATCAGATCCAGAGAGGCAAAGTCCAAGGCTGGGGGTTATAAAGGGGGAAATAATTTGGCTTAAAGATGGAGGACAATGGGGACCACAGAGGGGCGTCCTGGGGAAGGAGCTTGGGCAGAGCCCCCTATGCTTCAATGAGGGTCTGACCTGGCTCCAAACCACTGTGGTCTGGCTCCTTCTTGTTAGCAAGGAATGATGAATTTGAGAAATTACTGGAATAATTGGGGGAGACAATGTATTTCCTCACTACACTCAGGGAAGGTTCGGAGAGTATGAAAGTATCCCCAGAGGCTCCAAGTCCCTTTCCTTAACTCTAGTCTTTCTTAACTCTAGTGACACACCTTCTTTAATGTTAGCTCCAAGTCTAATCTTCTCTGGCCTTGCCATCTATGAGATGACCTTATGGACGCTCCCCGACAGCACAGAGCTCAATTGGCTTTTAGTCGGGAAGCATGGAAAAGTTATGTTGTTTTCTTCAGACAAGATCTCACTACATAGCCCAGGCTGCCCTCAAACTTGTAGTCCTCCTTTAGCCTCTCAAACACTGACGTTGCAGCCTTGTGCCACCACGTCTGTCCAAAGGTCCCTTCTTGTGCAATCCTGCTGGCCCAATTTATATATGAGGAGACAGAGGCTCAGGGAGAAGTGGCTTACCCATGATCTTACACACAGAATGTGAGTGACAAGGCCTGGCTTCGAGAACTTCTGTCTTGTCCACCTGTCCACCAGAGAGTGAACTCTGGGTAATATGCTCAGTCTGGTCCTCAGAGTTATATTCCTACTATGCCCGTGAACAGGGGTTATAAAATTTCATTTTTAAAGTTAGCAGACACAGTAATAAGCTTCATTATGGCATTTTCTTAAGTATACACTATTATACTTTTTCTGAACAAAGGTTTAACAACAACTGTAAACTAAGCTTGTTGCGCTCAGTTCCAGACTCTTCTGTTTACGATAAGTCTGTGCACAGCCTCAACATTCTATGCCCTTAATTTCTTCATTTTTATCATAGCACCTCCCATGGCCTGTAAAAGTCACGTGGGGAGAGAATGAATGCATCCACATAAAGCATCGAGAACAATACCTGGTCCTTAAGAAATGTTCATTCTGTTGGGGGTAATTTCCATGGCTCCTCCTTCAAGTCCTAGGCCTGCACCTCATTCTGACATGACCAATCTCAGTCTGAGACCTCTCTATCCCTTTCCACACAGTCCTATTCTGCTTACTGTGGGACTAATTGTTTGTCCTGATTCTACACACTACTTGATAGCAGTAGCCATTACTCTACCAATCCTTGCTCTGGTCACTGGATAACCTTTCTAGTGCCTGGGTGACCTGTGCGGCTCCCAGAATCTTTGGTTTGCCTTTGTTAGTCACCTTCAGGATTGGAGTCTACAACACTATCCTAGCTCACACTGGGGTCCTGTCACTTCTTGCTGTTGCCTGGCATCATCTACCCCTGGACTCTGCCTGTTGCTATGACTTCATGTGGGGTTACAGAGTCCCAGAGTTCCTTGGATGCACTTCCCCCCCCCCAGGGCTGACTGTCACCATGCCTCCCCAGACAGCCTGCTCTGCCAAGGAACAACTCAGTACCCATTCTGTCCTGTCTGTGGAGAGTAGATGAGGCAAACTAGAAGAATCAGGAAGAAGCCAAAGGGTTTCTTTGGCCAAGAGTAATGGCTCCCTGAGCATACATGAGTTTTGTGTGACCCTAATTCTTTGGCGAAGGTTTGGCAACAGCTACTATGCTCCGGTACCTTTCCATCCACCAGTCCCTGGAGACGGGGTCTAGGCTCTAGTTCTCCAAGTTTGTGCCTGGCTCCAGCAGGCAGGGTCAACTCACATCCACAAAAGCGCAAGAGAGGAGAGAAGAGGGAGGGGGAGGAAACACAAATGGAAGAGCCTAACAGTGAAGTTCTGGCAGGGAGAGGGAGGGAAGGAGGGCTATTTCTGTGCAATAATACAGGGAAAGAGGGCCAAGCTGAAAGGACAGTGATTAGTCTTCAGGGAGCAAAGGCGAAGACTCTGCCGGCGAGCCCAAGGCTGGAGCTGGCCGGAGGCCCAGTCCGGTGGGCTGGAGCAATGATTTCAGAGGCCGGGAATCTGAGGCTAGCTGGGCCCAGGGACTAGGGAGTAGAGAAGGTGGGAGCAGGGTGAGGGGAGCCAGCCATCCTCCCTGCTCCACCTCCAGCTGGGAAAGGGTGGGGCTGTCTTGCCCCATCTGTCTGCCACTGTGGGGTTATCAGGCTGTGTGTAGGGGGCAGATTTTCTGAAATGCACGCCACACTTCCTGGGCTCTGGCCTGTGAGGGAGATGGCATGAGAAAGGGTCAGAAACACAAGGCTCGGAAACCTTGGGGGTTGGAAAGAGTCAAGACTTCATTTTTTTTTCCCACGGGATTTACAGTCGTGGAGTCTGGAAGAGGGAGTGTGAGAGGGTCAGGTCATAGAGAGTGACAAGGAGATCACATTTACCAAGGATCCTTGTCTCTCTGCCTCTTGCTACACATGCACACATTGAATACCCCTGAAAGGCAGGTAAGGTAGGAGTGACTAGGCTTGATTTACGCTGAGGAAATAGATGCCAAGAGTAACAGAAAGGCAGTGCACCCAGGTCTGTCATGCTCTGGAAGCGCTAGCACGCTGGGAGGGATTCTGCCAGGCTCTTGTCTGGGACTCCATGGTCTTGAACCTACTGTCTATTCTCTGCCAGGTGCACGACTTTAGGTAAGTTATTTCACCTCTTGGCCTCAGTTTTCCTCATCTGTATAATGGAACTACAAACTCTTTTAGATTGCCCATGGCTGAGTGTGGTGGTACTCAGGAGGCTAAGGTAGGAGGATCACAAGTTCAAGGCTCACCCAGGCTTTGTAGTGAGACTTTGCCTCACAATTTACAAGGGGGATAAGATAGGGGTGCTGCTTATTGGTAAAGTTCTTGCCTATCAAGTGTAAGTCTGAGTTCTATCCCAACCCCTGAGACAATAGATTGCTATTTAAAGTAAATCAGTTAAAATATCCAAGGTATCTAAAATAGAGCTTAGTACACATTAACTGATTACTGAGGAAGTTGACTTTAGTACTTTGCCACTCTAATTCATAGGATATTCTAGAGGAGGAGTCTGAGAGAAGAGGCAAGACGAAGGATGCAAAAGAAGAAGCAAGCTGTAGGACAAAAATACAGTTCACAAGGTCATCCCAACCCATTAAGCTTGGCATCCTCCCACATTTGGACAATAGTATCTAGAGTCTTTAAAAGAGGAGCTGCGTGACCTAACAATTGCACTTCTGGGAATTCATCCTGCGGAAAGAATAGGTCAAGAGAGCAGAGATGTGTGTATCAGGATGTTCACTGCTTGATTATTATAGCAAATAGAAAAAGGGGGGCTTGCCTAAATGAATTACAGTGTGTCCAGGCAATGTAGCCACTAAAAACAAGCATGTCACTCTAAAGCACTGATGCAGAAGGAAATTCCTAGGACAGTAAAAAGCTAGGTCGAAAAGATGTTAGAGGCTTATTATTGGGTAAGAGAACCTATTCCTATTTATGGAACACCTAACATTCCATGGCAACAATTTTTGAACACTTACTGCTTATATTACTGGAAGGAAACAAGTAACAAAATGATTTCTCCTTTGAAAGCAAAATTTTGAAGGTTTGGAACCTCTACTGGGAAAGGAGTCATAGGTGTTGGGCTTCTAGGCAGGAGTGGTCTCCCAACTCGCTTAGGAGCTAGCCCAGCATTTCAGACTCCTCAGAGCTGCTGCTTCTTGCCAAGCGGGGCGGGGGGGGGGGAGGCATTAGTGGAATCAGTCAGACAAATGTGGACTCTATCTGCTCCAAAAACAAAGCATCAAAACTACCAGTCAAGGCGATCTTGCACAGCCATTCATTCAAAAGCGATTTACTGCGGATACAACAGTGAGCAAAACAAAAGTTCTTGTTCTCACCGAGGTAAGACACAACAGAGAGAACAGAGAGAATAGTGGAACAGGATAATGATCAAATGTGAGGCTTAGAGAGCAGAAGGAAGTGCAGGTATTTATCAGACTTTCTCACCACTGTGTCATAAGCCCTAACATAAGCAGCTTAAATTAGGATTTCTTTTGTCCCCAGTTTCAAGCCATAGCAGAGAGAGCATAATGGAAGGAAAGCAATTTACATCATGGCAACCAGGAAGGAGAAAAAGATGGAGGTGAGAAGTGATGATTGCGCTGTGGGTACTCTTTCCCTTCATTCTGTTTGGGGCTCTCAGGCAATGGGATAGTGCCAACTACATCCAGGTTGGCTCTTTCTCCTTTAGTTAGATCTCTAGAGAAATAACCCTCACAGACACAGTCAGGTCTGTGCTTTATCAATCTTCCAGGAGCGTCTCAGTCCAACCGAGTTGGCAAGATGAACCAGTATAGTATGTCACTGAAAACAGAGGAGACTGAAATCAACAGCTGAAGTGGGCAAG
Source organism: Psammomys obesus (assembly GCF_907164565.1). NCBI lineage: Eukaryota > Metazoa > Chordata > Mammalia > Rodentia > Muridae > Psammomys > Psammomys obesus. Next base: position 2,186,280 of record NW_026589447.1, on the reverse strand, counting down.
GAAGGCAGGCATGTGGACAACCGGAGGGCGAGCATTCCAAGCAAGTGCAGCACCCCTGAGGTGACAAGGCTCCTGAACAGGTTACAGTATAGAAAAGAGACCATGCAGGCTACAAAAGAGACATAATTGATGGATTTGGAGAGGACTGCACATAAAAATGGGGCTGGGTAGGCAAGCCATGGTGCAACTTTGGCTTTTATTCTAAGTGAAATAAGAAAATAGTACAGGGTTTTCAGCAGAAATGTGACAGTCACTTACCTAGATTTTAGCAGGATCACTTCGGCTACTTTCATACGAGTAGGCTGACGTAGAACTAGTTAAAAGGGAGAGGCAGGAGACCAATTTGGAAGTTATGACAGTAATCTAGGTGCTGCGTCTCAGACCTAAGTGGCAGTGGGAGTTAAAAGAACTGTCCTTTCTGCTCTGGCTGCTGGGTTCAGAGTTTGCAGCAAATCCAGAATGATTTTTGACAACCATTCTACTTTAGTGAGAATATAACATAGAGTGTGTCCTGCTGTGGGGCTACCTTTCTTTTCCTGTGAGACCTTTGTGTGTGGTATTCACTACAGTAATCCTCCAGGGCTTAGAACTGTGGCTGTTTCAATGGGACTCAGCAAAGGAATGAATGTGGAGGAAGCAAGAACAGGGGAGTAAAGAATTCAATCTAATCATGGGAGGAGGAAAGCAGGGATGGGTGAGCCCAGAGGAACAATATCTGACTCGGAACATATGTGCAGGTGCAGGCCAGCCCTTGTTTCAGTCTCAAGGATGGAATTTGGGTGTAACTGTTCCTCCTATCGGTCATAAGAAAGAGATCCCACTTGGGTAGGATTCCTCCCCTCGTAGAAGGGAAGCAACTCGAAGAAAATGGATAGAGCTAGTGTATCTCAGTGGGAAATAAATAAAATCCAAAGCATGGGCCCATCTTATTTCTTTCTATATCACCCTATCTTCCTGATACAGTCCTGTTGCCTCCTATAAACTTTGTTCTCATTTAATAACTCAGCAATTCATCTTCCCAATTTCTTTGTCCTCTTTTCTTCTGCTTTCCCCTAGAGTTCTCTACTGGTCCTTGGGTAATTTGAAAACCCTTGCTTTATTTCGTGCAAATGCCCTCTTAACCTTGAAATGTCGTTAACCTCTTTTTAACCAGATTCCAATCCCTTGTGTAACATACCCACTCACGGCTGCAGTCGGCATGACAGCCTCACTTTCCTTTAGCTAGAGAGATTGGAGATTGGCTAATGCTGACCATAGATGTCCTACTTTCTCTGCCTTCCCTGCATACAACATGAACCATTAACATTAACATTAACCATTGAGGCCTGGAAAAAGGTTCATAAAGACTTATCAAGCCTATTGCCAGCAAGAGAGTAAAGTTTTAGTTACTATTTCGTGGATTCAAGTTCAGATGTAGCAAACTAACAAGTACCACTAGTACTGACTGTTTGCCAGCCTCAAGTCACACTAACACCTCAGTAAAGGGATTTAAAAATATATTATTAAAGGACTATGTGTAGGAGAAGCGTCAGCTACAACAAAATGGTAGATGAACTGTGGACAGAGGAGAACCAGAGCTAACATGTCAAGGAGGACAGAAGCGTACCTCACAGAGGAGGCACGCTGGACACAAAAGATGATGGTGTACTAATGCTGTCAATCCATGGCATGATGGAAAGTCCTGTGACACAGAACTGGCCTTCCAAACGTCTTCTCGCACCTTGCCAGAGCACACTGGACATTTGTTTCCCTGGGAGGCTGGGCACAAGGTTTCAGCAACAAAGGTGAACTGGTACAATGTGTGGCCACTATAGCACTGCTCTATGGCATAGAGCTGAAGGAGCAGCTTTCTAAGGGGCATCACTCGACTCATAAAGGAAGGAAACAAAGTGGTGGGATAGCAAATGACAGGCAATGCTCCTGTTCAGAAATGGAATGGGTCACTTCATTCCCATTTCCTCAGCCAAAACAGGAGACACATCTAATTGTAGCATCCAGAGGGCGGGAACTATTTTGTTGCACTGCAAGTCAAGGTACAGAATCTATCAAAATCCACAAAATAGAAGCAAAAGCAATCAAGGGGGAAATGGGATTAATGAATTGCTGATGTAGTAACATAAGTGCTAAATAAGTCAGCAGGAAGCCAGAGTTTTTACAAAGAAGATAAAAGTGGCAACCAAGTAGATGAACAAAGAAATGAAAAATACAGAATATTGAAAGAATGTGCTAAGAACCCCAATATGTAATTCAAAAGAATGCCAGAAAGAAAGGAGACAGCTAAGAGAGAGTAGGAAGCATCAATGAACAAATTTCTTCAGGTGGAAGGACAGTAATCTCTCAAATTAGAGGGAACACCTCAGAAGAGGAAGGTAAGTCCCTATTCCTGAAGATACCACGCACTTCAGATGCAGGATCCTTCCTGAGGATTAGCTTTCATGGCACCCGAAGGCATCACCACACAAGTTTCCAAAGGAGGAAAGACTATCCAGATACTATGCTTATGAACCCCAACAATGACGCACATGGCCTGATAACCCTAAAGGTGTAATAGTGGTACCCTTACCTTAGTGGTAACCAACAGTTTTCTAATTGGGCTTAAGACCTGCTCAACTTTGTAATAAACAACAACAACAAAATAAAAAATAAAAATAAAGACCTGCTCAACAAGAGAGAAATCTTGCTTGTACTGGAACTACCAGGGGTAATAGTCATGGATCTTAGGAGAGACGCTACGATTACACTTTACTAACTACATTCTAAAAATATTTATCCATATATACAGAGATAAGTGTAGTCCTCACCCCTAGGAAGGAAACTGTTTCTTTGCAACTGGCAGAGACCGTTACAGAAATCTACAACCAATCAAAATGCAGAGCTGTGAAGCCAGGTTTCAGTGGATACATCTACCACAAAACGACTCTTACACCTAAGGCTTAGGGAACATTGCGGAAAAGTGTGTGTGTGGGGAGGCAGGGTGGTAAGAGCAAGAAAATAAGAGAGTTTGCTGTAAGATTGTGTCCCCTAGTAATGTCAGAAGCTACATCCATAAACCATCACCAACATGACTGCCTAAACATGAGCTGAACCGGGATGATAACATAGACATGCTAATATTGGCATGATGGTGGAAAGCCCACAAGGCCTCAACCCTGCACAAAGAAGTACAGGCAACTAAGGAATATTGAGAGCAGGAAGAATAGTCTCCATGGAAGAGCACGGCAATTAACTATGCAATACCAGGCCTGAAAAACGTGCATAGAACTAACATTATTCAGGCTGAGCAGGTTGTATTTAGGAGTATATATGTATATACATAAACACATATGCGTATAATAAAAATTAATTAAAAAAGAGTCTATGGATGTGAACAAGAGTAAAGAGAGATATATGGGAGGGTTTGGAAGGAGGAATGGGAAGGGAAGAAATGATGTAATTATATTATAATCTCAAAAATAAAATAAATTTTAATAAAAAGATATGTTTAAAAAATTGAGAAGGCACAGCAAGTGACCACCACATGGGGTGAAGATGTCAAATAACAAGGCACATTTTGGTGCACTTTAATACATTTCTCAAAGGTATCGTAATAGATTCCATAATAAGCACTTGCAATGTCTCAGGAATCAGAGCAGTACTAGTCATGTGATGCTTGTTATCACAGCACTCAGGAAGTAGAAGCAAGAGGATCCCAAATGCTAAGGCCAGCCTGGGCTATATAATGAGATTCTGTCTAAACAAAACAAAATCCAGAATGACATCAATTATAAAGTATAAACACATTCATTAATTTTCTCACCAACGTTGATTGAGGTTGTACTGTATGCCATGCACTGTGCCAAATGCTAGGTAGGATGTGGTAGGTAGCAGAGACTGAGTCCTTACTCTCACTATGCATTTTAGTGCGACCTGAGACAGCCAGCAGAGAAGCACAAACTTGCTTTCCCAGCAGCCAGTACTCTAACGAGGAAGGAGTGACAGAAGGTGGTCAGTGGTGACTTCAGCTTGCTGAATTTGGGAAGGTCTCTCTGAGGATGATGAAATTAAAGTTGGTCACACCTCATGAAGATCTGGGGAGAGATGCAGTGTTTCAGACATTGTGTATGTGTGACAGCAAAAAAGAAAGAAAGAAAGAAAGAAAGAAAGAAAGAAAGAAAGAAAGAAAGAAAGAAAAAAAGAAAGAAAGAAAGAAAGAAAGAAAGAGGACTGTCAGAGAAACAGAAAGAAGACCACTGAATAGAAAGAAAAGTTGCCAATCATTTCTCCCAATCTGTCACTTGGGTTTTTAACTTTGTTTATGCTGTGTATTGTTATACAGACATTTCAGAATTTTGATGTCATTAAATGTACCAGTCTTTTCATTGAGAGGTTTTGCTTTCTGTGATGTCGTTAAAAGATTTGTCCTACATCAATAACATAACCATACTTTTCAATATTTTCTGATTCTAGTGTAATGTTTTGTATTTTACATCTTCTCTTTCAATTTGTATGTTATTTCATTTGTAAATGGTGTGAAGAAAGGACCTAAATTTTTCCCAAATGGGTAGCCAATTGCTTCAATACCATTTATTGAATAGACCATTCTTCCCTCCACTGATCTGAAAAGCCGCCTTCATTAAATAACAGATTACCACATACACATGGATGTGTTTCTGGGCTCTATTCATTTCCATTGTTCTCTACCTCTCTCCCTGTGCTAGGTCTGATCATTAGGCCAGTAATCCTGCCTCCGGCCAAATTGGCTCTTTAGGGCCCTTGTCCATCCTGATTGGCCTGAATTTATGCCCTGCCCATTGTTACCTCCTCTGAATAGCGCTCTAGTACATGGCTTTCCTTCCTGGAAATGTGTAAAATATTTTGATGTGTGGTAAAGCAAGTCTCTCTTCCCATTGTTCTTCCCTTTCAAAGTTGTCTCAGCATTTTCTCTCACTCGTGAATTTTCTAATCAATTTGTCAAGTTCTGTGAAAACTCCTACTGGGAATTTGACTGTGATTGAATTAAGTTTATGGATTAGCCCTGGAAAAACTGATACGTTTACTATATTGAGTTTTCCAATCCAGGAAACATGCACATATCACCATTTATTTAGATCTCTTTAAGCGTTTCTCAGTAAAATTTTATAGCTCCTCTTCATATATCTGGCACACATCTTCCTTGATTTTTTTTTTTAGGTATCTTACATTTCTGCTTTGGTTGTGAAGGGAAGCAGTTTATCTATTTATTTTTTTCATTGTGCATTGCTGCTTTCTCTTGATATGTTTCAAAAGAAAATTCATTTTGTAATAGTTTTGAGTTTATTACAGTGCTCTCATATTCCTCAAACTTCATTTTCTTATTATGAACAATTCATAGTACTGTGTTGCCTTTGCTACAATGCAAGGACCAATATTTTAATTAAAGGCCATCACTTATTCTTATTTTCTCAGTTTCTCCTCTTATGTTTTTTTTATTTGCGCTGGGATTCCTTCCAGGATACCATGTTGCACTTAGTTGTCATGTCTCCATAATGCTTCTCTTGGCTGTGAAAGTTTCTCAGACTTGTGTTTTTGTTTGTTTGTTTTGTTTTTGTTTGTTTGTTTTTGTTTTTTGATGACCTTCTCAGTTTCAAGAAGCCCTGCTCAGGTATTTTGTAGGATGTGCCTCAACTGGGATTTGTAGGATGTTTTTCTAATGACTGGACTGAGGTTATGTGTTGAGAAGAGAATGCTTACAGAGGTAAGTGGACATCTCTGTCATGTCACATGAAGGGAGTATGAGCAACATGGTTTGCTACTACTGCTCATGTTACTCTGCTAGCCTAGAAGAGGTAGCAATTTGTCCATTGTTTCCAATATAAAGTCATATCCTGCTCTTTCAAACTAAACTCTTTGGGAAGATTATTATGAGCAGTCCACACACTTAAAAGAGTGCAGAAAAATGTCCCACTACCTTATGGGAGGAGAATCTCCATATAGGTTTTTGAAGTCTTGTGCATGGGAGCCTTGTCTCTTTTTCATTTATGAACTGATGGAGAGTTATCTCTTTATATCAGTATGAACTCCCATATATTTCCTACATCTTTGTTGTTTCCTAGATCTCTAACTCTAGCCACTGGGAGTTCTTTAATTAGTTTCTGTGTTCCTGTGATTTTTCTCAACAATGGTTGGTTGGTTAGTTTTGCTTTTGTGATTTAATTTTTAAATACTCATTTACTTCATGACATAACAAACTGTTCCAGGCCTACTTTGTGTATTTCATAGTCCAGTTCTGAAATCAACCATTTCTTCAAGGATCTCTAGTTTCTTTTATTGGAGGATGAGGTTAGAAGCCAAGATCTGATTACAGGGTGTGCACACTGCTGCTAGAGTGCCATTGCTTCTAGTCTTCTCAGATGACAAAGCAAACAATATCTGTGTACCATACCAACCTATGTACATAGACATATCCATAAGTATGGCTATATGTAACCATCCACACCTCCATGTTAAGCTTGTGAATTTATATTGATGCCTTCAATTGTAATCTGTCATTATTTGGACGGTTCTAATCAGTTCTCTGTCATGCTTTGAATCTGAAATGTCCCGACAAAGCTCACGTTTTTAATTCTTGGTACCAAGTCTGTGGCGTAATTTTGAATACTGTGTTTCCTCTATGAGATGAGACCTGGATGGTGTAAATGGGCTACTAGGAACAATCTTTTGAAAGTTAGACCTATCTTAGACTTTGTTCTAGCTGTCTGTTTCTTGGTCTGCCTCCATATGAAAAACCCAGCACAGTCCCAGCACCACAGATTGAGCTGCTCCTACTACCATACCTTTCACACCACAATGAACTAAAATTTCTCTGAAACCATGAACTTTAGTTGTGTCAGTCCGTTTTTTATTATATATATATATATATATATATATATATATTACAACTTATTCACTTTGTATGCACGCTGCAGCCCCCTCCCTTGTTTACTCCCAGTCCCACCCACTCTTGCTCTTCTCTCCCTATGCCATTTCCCATTCCCCGAGTCCCCTGATAGGGGAGGTCTTTCTCCCCTTCTATCTGACCCTGGCCTATCAGGTCTCATCAGGGCTGGCTGCATCATCTTCCTCTGTGGGCTGCTCCCCCATCAGGGGGAGGTGATCAGAGAGCCTGCCACTGAGTTCATGTCAGACATATGTCGGTTAATTTTGTCACAAAAGTGACTAATCTACTTCTCATGTTTATCTAGAAACTCTAACTTCAACAGTGGGGTACCAGATCCCACTATCCAATATCTGTTCATTTAATTTCAGTTCATGTATGTGTGTATGTATGTATATATACTGGTTGTGAGAACTATTAACCTGTACTCCCAAAGAAAATAATTAAACAGCCACAGTGCAATGTTTATGTACTGTTTTGTTTACTTTTAGTCTTAAGGATGCTGAGTTCCAGAATTACTTAAGTCAGTACATTCTCACCCTCCCCATCCTTTGTTAAAATTGTTTCATACACTTGCTGTGCATTAGATTGTTTGTGTCACAAGGTCCATTCTGGGACTCCTGCTCCCCTAAGTGGTTTTAAATATTTGTACATATTAGTTCCCATCCTACACTGGAAATTTCTGTGTTTTTAATGTGGCGTTATGCATCCACAATTGTGGCATTCTACAGGATCATTTTCTCACTCTAAAACTCCTCCTGGTTTTACCTACTCAACTTTCCCCAGTCCTCTTGAGACTTTTCTGTGTGATCATTGCTATAGCTTTGCTTTCTCAAGAATGTCATAAAATTGGAATTATGCAGTATCAGTGAGTATCCTTTTTACACTGACTTCTTTCACCTGGCAGGATGTGTTTAAGGCTTGCTCATGTCTCCCTGTGATTTGATGGCTCATTTCTTTTAGCACTAAAAAACTTTCCATTGTACATGATGCTTAATTTTTTTTACATAATACCATATGTATACGTTGGTTTATATTGTATGGGTATGGTATATATTCTTTTATCCACCTACTCTTTTGTAAATTAATCTGCTGTTACTTTCTATGAAATTAGAGCAAGGTGAATTAACTGAGCATTGTGGTGCATACCTGTACACCCAGTACCAGGAGATGGAGGCAGGAGGATAAGAAGTATAGCATCAAGCTTTTATGTCATGAATTGTTCTTTGGTGCTACATTTAAAATTCACTATTTGCCCAAAGTTAACATGACTTTCCCTTATATCGTCTTCAAGAAATTTTAGGTTTTTATTATGTTTGGAAAGTTGTTAAGATCTGTGTTCTGGTTTTAAAGGTTTTGCTTGACTTGGGAATTTTTGTTTATTTCATTTCATTATGGGCATCCCATTGTTTTTTTTTAACTTTTTTATTTTTTATTAATTACACTTTATTCATTTTGTATCCCCCCCATAAGCCCCTCCCTTCTCCCCTCCCGATCCCACCCTCCTTCCCGTTTCTGCATGCATGCCCCTCCCCAAGTCCACTGATAGGGGAGGTTCTCCTCTCCTTTCTGATCTTAGTCTATCAGTTCTCTTCAAAAGTGGCTGCATTGTCCTCTTCTGTGGCCTGGTAGGGCTGCTCCCCCCTCAGGGGGAGGTGATCAAAGAGCAGGCCAATCAGATTATGTCAGAGGCAGTCCCTCTTCCCATTACTAGGTAACCCACTTGGACTCTGACCTGCCATGGGCTACATCTGTGAAGGGGTTCTAGGTTATCTCCATGAATAGTCCTTGGTTGGAGTATGAGTCTCTGGGAAGTTCCCTGTGTTCAAATTATCTTGTTCTGCTGCTCTGCTTGTGGAGTTCCTGTCCTCTCCAGCTCTTACCATTTCCCACTTCTTACATAAAATTCCATTCACTCTGCCCGACAGTTGACCATCAGGCTCAGCATCTGTTTTGATAGTCTGCAGGGCAGAGGCTTTCAGAGGCCCTCTGTGGTAGGTTCCTAGTTTGTTTCCTGTTTTCTTCTTCTGGCTTTCAGAGGCCCTCTGTAGCAGGTTTCTAGGTTGTTTCCTGTTTTCTTCTTCTTCTGATGTCTGTCCTTCATCCCATTGTTTTAGCGCCATTTTTTAAGCCATTGAATTACATTTACCCCTTAATTGAAGATCAACTGAGTACATTTACATGGGGTTTCCTCTGGTCTCTTTATTGTGTCTATTGACGTCTGCTTTTATTCACATATGTGCTAGATTGCCTTGGTTGCTACTGGCTTCATATTCAGCCATCTGAGCCCTTCAAGTTTGCTCTTCAGTAGCACATTGGCCACTGTAGATTTTGCCTTATATATAACTTTTAACATAAATTTGGCTATGTAAAGTAGCTTGCCTGGATGTTAATAAAACCTTGGGGCTAGGGATCTAAGGCCCAAGATTTAGCTCTGTAGTGCAGTGATTGTCTAGCACGGTGGAGGTTAGATAGCTAATAATAATAAAAGTGATTTGTTAAATCTGTGGGCTAAAGTTGGGAAGCTTTAACATCTTAGTAACACTGAGTCATCTGATTAATGAACACAGACTATCTGTGTCATTTAGATCTTTGATAGATTCAGTTTCATGTTTTTTTTTCTCATGTAGATGTGTGCATATTTTATTAGAGCTACCCATCTCATTTTGATACTATTAAAAACACATTTCCAATTCTAATAGTTGATTTCTGCAATATGGGAAAGGAATTAACACTTGCATATTAGCAATGTTTCCTGCAACCTTCCTATAGTTACTACTTTCAGGAGGGTTTTTTGCTCAGTTCTTGGGTAAATTTTGCACAAAAATATATTGTCCTCTGTGAATGAAGGCACTGTTATTTCTTCGTTCTCCACTTCTGTACTTCTTATTTCCTTTTCATAGTGTGACAACACTAGCCAACACTTGTAGTGCAATATTAAATAAGAGTGTTGAGAGAGGACAATTTTGATTCTTTCCAGTCTTGGAGAAAAATTTAGTTTCTCATTCTTACATATGATATGAGCCGTATCAAATCTAGCAAAATATGTCCATGTTCCCTATTCAGCTGAGAAAGTACCTAGTTTATTAAAAGTGAGGGGGGGGGATATATTCGTGTTCATGTGTGTGCATATGCACGTGAAGGCCAGAGGTTAATTTCCGGTGTTATTTTCAATCATTTCCACCATATTTTTGGATATGGTATCTCTCTCTGCACCTGGAGCTCACTGGTTTGATCTAAACTGGCTGGCTAGTGAGCCCCGGGGATCCACCTGACTCCAGCTCCCTAGCACCTGGCTCACAGGAATGAAACACTGTGGCCAGGTTTCAAGTGGGTGCTGGGGCTTGAACTTGGGTATTCATGCTTGTGTGGCAAGCACTTGGCCAAGCGAGCCATCTCTTCAGTCTTTTGTGAAAAGGTTTTATGATGAATGAGTACTAGATTTTGTCAAACATCAATCTTGCAACAACTGATGTAATTATTCATTTTTTCTTTAACTTTTGTCTGAAGCAGAATCTCACTATGCAGTCCAGTCTGGTCTCAAACTCCTGATCTTCTTGTCTTGGTATCCTAAGTGCTTGGGATTACAGGTGTGTGTTGTCACACCCAGCTTCAGAAATGCAATATATGCTTGAAATAAACCCCAGTTGCTCGTGATGGACAATTCCTTTTAAACAGTACTGGATTCAGTGTGCTGATATTTGCCAAGGATTTTTGCCCTGGTGTCCTGAGATGTAACAGTTCCCTTTCTCATTATATCTCCAATGTTCTGTTTTGATATTAGTGTGCTCTAGCCTCTTCAAAGGAGTTAGCAAGATTATCCTGTTTCTGTGTTAGAAAAAAGATTGTGAAACATCAGTATCATTTCTTCCATAAATGCTTAGGATAAATTAAAGTTTTGGTTTTTAAAAAATAAATGTATGCCCACTCCAATTATTTATTTCATTTTATGTGAGCTTTGGTATTTTATATTTTTCAAGAAATTTGTTCTTTTTATCTATTCTATCAAACTTTTGGGCACATAGTTTTTCCTTTTTTCCTTTTGTTTTTAA
>NW_026589447.1:2171769-2175326 GCF_907164565.1 Psammomys obesus | reverse complement strand
TCAAACTTTTGGGCACATAGTTTTTCCTTTTTTCCTTTTGTTTTTAAGCAGAGTCTCACTATGAAGCTCAGGCTAGCCTGAAACTTACCGTTTTCCCATCTCCACCTTCCAAGTGATGGGGTTACAAGAGTGCACCATCACATACAGCTTAATATTTCTTTATTATAATATTCAAGATATCAGTGGGTAGCTTCTCTTTCATTTCTTATATATGTAATCTATGTTTTCTTTCTTATTTCTTGTTAGTTTGGCTAAAGATTTATTAATTGTATTGATCTTTACAAAGATACAGCCTTTGGATTTAATAATTTTCTCTATTATTTTTTGTTTTCTGTTCTCATTAATTTCTACCTCAGTTTCACTATTTTTCATTCTTCTTTGTTTAGGCTTAAATGACTCTTCTACTTCTTAGTGTACTAAGGTGGAAACTTTATAATTATAGACCTTATATTTAAGGATTGTCTGTGGCTTGTTATCTTGATAGACACAATAAAGTTGAATTACCACTAGTCTTAATTAATTCTGTTTCTCTTGGATCTCCTAAGTAGGAAATATCATCACCTGCAAATAATGATTTAGATCTTACTTTTCAATATTTATACATGAGAATTTCTATTTCATACTAAGTCCCATTGAGAAGACTACTTAGTACTCATCTTCATTTTTAAGAGAATGGTGCTGGTGAGCACTTTTGTCAGATTCTTGAGTTTGGTGAAGAAGGCATCTAATAATTAATTACCAAGTGTAGTGTTTGCTATGTTTCTGGTTTCTTCCAGTATTCTAAGTGTTTCATTTTAATGAGAAATAAGTATTTAATTTTTCTTTTTAAGTAATCATCTACCAAAATAATGGTGTAATTATGATTTAGTGACAATACAATGAATTACTTGATAGGTTTTTCTAATGTTGAACGCAATTTCTTAAGAACAAGAGGTACATAACCCTCTGTTCTCAATTTTCTCCATAGTGTAAGTTATGTCATGAGTCAGTTAATAAATGCTGTATATTTGCATCTCTAACATAGGATGAGTCTAGAAAAGAGCACAGTATAGAAGTATAAAATATATTTTTTAAATTGTTACATTTTTGCAGGTCAGTTCTGCATGGTTGTGATTCTGTTAGCATGCTACCACACTTCACTACTATTTCATTATGGCGTTTTCATTGACCTGATTCGCTTGTAATATTCCTTATGTAACCTATTGTTGTCTGCCATGAGGGTTTCTAACAGTGAGTGGGATAACTGCCCTTCTCTTTGTATACTTACAAACAATCCCTGCTATAAAGACAATTTTCTGAATCCATTGCTTATATTTGTATTGCTTTGATAATGTTGTGTTTCAAATTATCCCAACATTTAGAAGCTTAAAACAACACAGGGTTATGGTGTGCCTCAGTGCCTGACTAGCATATGTAAACCCTGGGTTCAATCTCTAGTACTGCAAAAAACAAAACAAAAAAAAACAAACAATCCCCCCAAACAAAACAAAAACCCCACAAAAATAACCAAGATCTCATAGGTTTGTTTGCTGTTTTGCTTTGGTTTCTGGTTTTTCGTGTCAGTTCTTACTATGTAGTGTGGGTTAGCCTTGAACTCATTATGAGGCCCAGGCATGTCAGTGTCTATAGTGAAGAATGTAGGCGTGGCTTGGCAGGCAGTTCTGACTCTCATAGGGTCTCTCATTGGTGTAGTCTAAGTCTGGGTGGGGCTGTGGATAATAAGAAGTTCAATTTGGGGCATACACAGTTCTATGGCTGTGCACATATGGTTCACTTCCTTATGTGCTTTTTGCACTGAAGACCCCAGTTTCTAACTGGATATTAGCTAGTGGACTCTCAGCTTCTTAGCCCCATTTGGGTCATTCCATAGGCCAGCTCAGGACACACAGCAGCTTGCTTTACCAAAGCCAGCACAGAGAACCATAGTGGCACGAAGCTGGCATGAAGTAATTTTCTTTTTGTAGCATAACCTTGAAAAGAACACACCACCACTTTTGCTCTTTCTAGAAGCACAGCACACAGAAAAGTCCACAATCAACAGAACAAGATGAACAGAAATAAGAGCTTGAGATGACTGTGGGTCATTTTAGAGGCCATGTACCACAATTCTTAACGGTAGACCTCTGACTATACTTCCAATCTCTCTTTTTAACCTCTTTAACTATTTTATTTTAAAAGCATATTTATTATTATTACTGTCTGTGAATGATGGGGGGGCATCCATATGCCACAGCACACATGTGGAGGCTAGAGGTTCTGGATGACACTCAGGTGGTCAGATTTGTGTGGCAAGCATGTTACCTGCTGGGTTTCTCTTGACTGTCTTCTTATTTTTTAGTGAATGTATTTAAGGCTGTGCATTCTCTGACACTGCCTGCAGTATAGAGAACATGGGCTTTGGATTGTCTATGGTTCTGACTCTTGAAGTGTATTCATAGTGTATGATGAGAAGGAAGCTCCTTAGAGTTGGAAAAGCCATGACCTTTGTGCAGATGTAGCTGGCAGCCCTTGGGCTGTGGTCTGCTGAAACTGACACTGTATCATCACTGCAGGCATATTCAATTTTACTCTTTCTACCTTAAATCACTGGGCCAGCAAGAGCAATATTACCATGAAGCTCTTACTGGAAATATGCTGGAATATAAACAATATAAACAATGGCTACATCCCACATTTTCATATGTGAAGAGTTGATTGATTTTGAACTTTCAGCGGTTCAGAATTTTTTTTTTTTTTTTGCTTATCCAGATTAACATTGTGTGTGTGCTTATGCATGTATAGGTGCGTTGTGTGTGTGTGTGTGCAAAGCAAGAATAATTAAAAAAGAGGTCATGAATTTGAAGGGTTGCAAGGAGGAGTTGGTTGAATGAGATGGAAGAATGGAAATGATAGCAATATAGTATTCATGTATGAAACTCTCAAAAACTTATTTAAAAAGTTGTGGGCTTTGCTTATTATCTAGAGGCATACATTTCTAACTATATTTTGCTGATGTATTTTCATTTTATTGAGCCTATGGTTATGGCCCTCTATGATATTTGTTATCTGGAAGTTTTCTTTGCTTCAGGACTGATGACTGAACCAAGAGCTTCCCTTCCATGTGCTAGGTAAATGCTCTACCTCTGACCTATATCCCTAGCCCTCTTTTAAATTACTATTTTTTTTCTTTTTTAGACAGACCTTATTATGTAGCCCTGGCTGGCCTGAAACCTACTATGTATACAGGCTGGTCTCAAAAGAGATTTCTCTGTTTTGGCCTCCTGAGTGCTGGAGTTAAAGTTCTGTGTTATGGGGCAGGGGAGATGACTCAGCAGTAGAGTGCTTGTTGCTCTTGCACAGGACCCAGGTTTGATTCTCAGAACTCACATGGTGGTTCATACCCATCTGTAACACCAGTCCCAAGAGTTAGGACCCTTTCTTCTAACCTTTATGGTTACCAGGCATTTACAATATGTGCATACATACATATGGGCAAAACACTTATACACATAGAATAGAATAGAATAGAATAGAATAGAATAGAATAGAATAGAATAGAATAGAATAGAATAGAATAG
>NW_026589447.1:2127614-2171759 GCF_907164565.1 Psammomys obesus | reverse complement strand
AGAATAGAATAGAATAGAATAGAATAGAATAGAATAGAATAGAATAGGTAAATCTGAAAAAAGAAAAAGAAAACCATGTACCACCACACCTGACTATTAAGCCTCTTTTTACTTTTCATTTTGAAGCAAGGACTCTAACTAAGTCTCCCGGACTGGCTTTGGACTTCCAAATCTCCTGCTTCAGCTTCCTAAATAGCAAGAATTATGGACATGTTCCATCAGGCCCAGCTAGAAAGTTTTGGAAATTTCTATTGTGGTTTAATGCATTATACATTTTTGTAAGAATTCGGTGTGTATTTGAAAACTCTGTGCCTTTTCTGTTCACACAAACACACATATGTTCAATCTACTAATTGTATCATTTCAATCCTGGCGTTCTTATTTAGTTAGGAAGTTATTATAGAGAACTGGCACTTTATGGGCTAATTTTTGAGGCGGGCATGTTTTTATACTGCTGTTATGCATTTGCTGATCTCTATGTTAAACCTATGTTGTTAAGGTTTGTTGCAAGTAGATGTTGGGTGTGGTGTGTACATATTATCAATTAAGCGTTCCTATCCTTCTTGATGTTTTTGCTTTGAGTTTTGTTTTGTCTGGCATTAATATTGCTACATCTGCTTTCTCTTTGTTGGCACTTGAGTATATTTTTTCAATTCTTTTATTTTCAATCATTCTGTGTTATTTTGTTTTACATATGTGTCTTGTAAATGGCATATAGCCATCTTGGCTTCTGACCTAATCTAAGAGTCTTTGTCTTTTAATAGGGCAACTAAACATTCACATTTATTGTGATTGCTTATGTGCTTGGACTAATTTCTGCCATCTCATTTTGCATGTTTAAATTTAGACTGCTTTCTTATTGTTTTCTTTCCATTCCCTGTACTTTCCTTTGTTAGATGGCCAAACTTTTCTTTGTTTTGTTTAATTTTCAGTAATCTGTGAAAAGTATACTTCTTACTTTTGAGCCTCAAGGGGGGTTATCATACAGTTTTATACATATGTATTTTCTACCAACATTTCGCATTAATCCATATGTCTTTTCTCTTTCCAAATGAGGCAAGAAACATAATATACAGTGCTTTTACCTCTGCTCCCTTTTGCCATCATCCTGCTCTCCACTCTCTGCACATTTAAGTCTTGCTTTGAATCTATACATTGTCTTAGAAATTAACTCTTTTCTTTACTTGTTCTTTCTTATATCCTACTTCCTGTTTGAAGTCACCTTGGTTCTTAGTGTAATATATCTATTATCTGTTATAGCAGAGGAAATCTGTACCTGATCACATGTATGGGTGTTTTAATGTCTGAAAAAAAATGCCTTTTGAAATTCACACTTTCCATTGTCTTCGCATTGGCTGTCAATTGTACTTCACAGTGGTTATTAAAAAAATTAAAGATATAGTATCTATAATTCTTAAAGGCTTGGTGTATAGGAAGTTAATGGTGTAGTTAATCCACCATTTTACTTTCACACCACTTGACTCTCTCTATGGACCTACAGACTAGGTTGGGAAAATCTCAGTGCTATAATCCCTTTCTTTGATTCCAGTTTCCCATGGAACACTGATGAAACAACCTACAATCAGTGCATCATCTCAGTAGTCATCAGTTGTTAGGGTAAAGTTCAATTTTTTTTCTCTAATTCTCCTTCATCTATGAGGCCATATGATGACATAGTGATTGATAGCTTTTTCTCCCTCTTTGTTCTGTAGGTTGATAAGAGTGAGTTAGTGTTCAAGATGTGGATTTGGCTTTGTGGTAGGAAGACAGCCATCAGACTCATGGCTGGGCCCCTCAACCACACTACAATACTAATTCCAGCATATTTCCAGTAAGAGCTTCATGGTAATATTGCTCTTGCTGGCCCAGTGATTTAAGGTAGAAAGAGTAAAATTGAATATGCCTGCAGTGATGATACAGTGTCAGTTTCAGCAGACCACAGCCCAAGGGCTGCCAGCTACATCTGCACAAAGGTCATGGCTTTTCCAACTCTAAGGAACTTCCTTCTCATCATACACTATGAATACACTTCAAGAGTCAGAACCATAGACAATCCAAAGCCCATGTTCTCTATACTGCAGGCAGTGTCTGAGGTGGGCCAACCCACTAAGGGCATGGTTATTGTAGGCACTCATTCAGTCACCACATCCTTCATAAGCCTCCAGTGGAAAATCACCCCGCCTCCTCTACCAGCCCTAACACTCAATGATATAGGAAAGCTTCAGTACATCTTACATGAGGCGGCCTCTTACAGTTGCAAATGGAAGAGATGCAGCTCAAACTGTTATAAGGAAAGAAAAAGAGTTCACCTAAGTGAAAAACAGTCAGGTGCTACATAACGTTTCCACAAATGACATACACACACACACACACACACACACACACACACATATATATATATATATATATGTATGTATATACCATGTTTGGCCAAGTGTTTGAGTGATGTCATAACCGTCTATATGAGTACACATTGTTCTCTGCACAACAAAATTGCCTAGTATAGCAGTTTTCAGAATGTGGGCCTGCCTCTCATCATCACATGGTTGTGTAATGGTAGCCAGTGACTGTTAAGTCCTAGGTTCAAACAGAGTGAGCTTCATCCTTAGGCAGGTTTTCCCACAGAGCCTGAAACTCCAGGTTTATGTTTTCTGCCTGTTCTGTCTCTAATGTCTCCATACACAGGAGCATGTATATATTCTTTTTCCTGTGAAAGGGTATTTAGTGGAGGGTGAACAAAGGGTTTCACACATTTTTTTTTTGAGACAAGGTATCATGTAGCTCAAGCTGACCTAGAACTTTGTTTGTAGCTAAGGGTGGCATGGATTTCCTGATCCTCCTGCCTTCACCTCCCAGATGTTGAGATCACACACAGGCTTGCACAACCACACCTGGTTCATGCAGTACTGAGAATCAGCTTTGTGTTTTCTGTTTCATTCATGTTAGGCAAACACTCTAACAAGTAAGCCACATGCCCAACTCAGTTATTTTTTTTTAAACTTTTTAGAGTGATATAGGCTTTTACTAAGTTACCCAGGTTGGCTTTAAACTCACTCTGTAGCTTAGACTGTTCTGGAACCTGCAACAGTTCTGCCTCAGCCTCCTGTGCAGAAGAAATGACAGGCCTCCATCTCTGCCCTAGCTATTATGCTTTCTTTCTTTCTTTTTTGTTTTTAATGATTTCTATTGGTTCAGCCATGGTCACAGGACTACAAATGAATCAGTCTCAGAACTAAAACAGAATGTGCTTCTGGCGAGGGCTGGGTCACCTATCAGCCTGTGTGTGGAGCTGACTGAGATGGGCTCACAGCCAGGGAGAGGCTGTTTTCTGAGAAATTTTCAGTGTCTGCTATAAAAAAGAAGTTGTATAACATGCCCTAGGCTCTGTGTTCAAATCCCTACATTGTAAATGGACGAATTGAATGGATGTTGAGCTAATTGAAAAACAGTGCTCTTCTTTGTTTTTCTCCTCTTTGGTGAAAGAACTGAGACCAGAGAAGAGTCAGGACAAGGCTTTGATTTTATGGTTTTTTTAAAAGATAGGGTCTCACCAAATTACCCAGGCTGAATCATACTCATGGTGAGTCTCCCACCTCACCCTCCCAAATGCTCAGATCATAGGCATCTGCCACCACGCCCATCTTTTTATATGGTATTCATGGCGAGCAATGTTGCATGACTTCTATAGGCTAGATGTGACTGGAAGCAGTATTCAGTTTTTGTCTCAGTGTCAGAGCTGCTAGGACATCTCAAATGGAAGCTTTGCCATTTTTTAAGGTCAAGTGGAGCACAGGGTGACTGAGGAGTGCAGTGAAAAGAAACTAAAACAAAGGCAAAACAGAACACCATGGAGTGGCGATCAGGACATCAGAGTCATCCTAGCTCTGCTACTAACTTGCTGAGTGAAGCTGGGCAAGGCTGTTCTTTGCCTTAGGCCTCAGTTTTCCCATGTGTAAACTGAGACAATTGCACTCACTGAATGTCTAACAACATACTTAAAGTGGAAGCTTTTGTTCTGTTCTTGGGGAAGGAGGGAGGAAGGAAGGGAGGGAGAGTCAGGAGACTGAGTTTCTCTCCATCTGGAACCATGTGGAATTTCTACAGTAGAGACATTTAACCTGACTTTAATTTGAGTTGAAACGTCTGATATTTCTGATAGTAATAACATGCCCTAGAGGGGGCAGGGGGTACAAGACCTCCTGAAAAGCACACCAGAAAGCCTTCTCTGTTCATGCTCTGAAGCACAGCCTCCAGCAGGAGGGGATCCTGGCCCTAAAGCCCAGGGAACGGGTGTTCCTGAGAAGTTCGGTTGGAGGAATCCACCTCAGGCTGGCAGCTGGCCACGCTGGTATGACGGCTTTCTGAGCTTCCTCCTGTCAACCTGCCCCATCCTTCTCTGCTAGGCCTGTTGGCTGGCTTTTGGCTTGGGCCGGAAGCCTGGAATGACATGCCATTGGGTGGTACATGAAGTGCCACCTGAGATGTCAGGCACGGGTCTTGGCATGGCAGAGACTTGGGGCAGACATATTAGGTGGGGGTGGGACCTCTACATATCAGGCACCCTCCTCATCTTCCTCAGCTGAGTCCATCCTTCTACACAGGCTCCTCCTCCTCAGTGGGAGGTCCCATTAGCTGCTACCCAGCTGCCTCTGCTCTGGCACAGATGTTTCATCTTAACCCTTCCTGTGTCACAAAGTAAGCCTTTGCCCAGATAAGTGTGGGGGAGTTAGGGTCACTAATTCATTGGAGGATACAGCAAAGATTTCTCTCCCTAATAGTCCAAACACTATGTGTTAGACAATGAATGTGGAAGTCCTACCTGGTGTCTAAATTTGTCCCTTCATACGGTATTTATTCCGTGCTTGAGATAGCACACTGCTGGCCCCGCTTACTACATAAATAGTACCTGGAGTCACTGGTACCCTTGACGCCCTCTTCCAGTTTCCCATCCCACCCCCAGTCTCCTTTTCTGCCTTAATGATTCTTTGGTGACAGGGCAATCAGGGGGCACCTGAGAGCCTGTGCTGACCCCCCCCCAAGCCCAGAACAGAGAGCCCTCCAATTACCCACAACACTCATGGAAGGGAGGCAGAGGTAGGGAGAGAGTGCTTTCTTTCCCCTTTAAATACATATATATTTAAGCAAGGAAACAGATTTCACTTTCAATCTTCTTTCCAAGAGATTGTTATAAACAAAAGCAGGTCTGGGGCAGGAGAAGGAGGCGGGAGAGAGGAAAATGATTTGGGAGATTAAGGAGGCGGCCACGACAGCGTCCCCTTTTAAACCTCAATAAGGTTGTTTTTCTTGGTCGTTTTTTCCTCTTTCCCTCTCCAGCCAGCATTACTTAAAAGGAACATTATGTTATCACAAATCAGATTTCCAAACATCATCTCCAGGTCACTGTGAACAGTTCAGCAATTTGACTGTAGATTCCTGGAGAAGGAGTCCCCTTTAACCTCAAGCTCACCAGGGACCTGCCCCCTTTGCAGTGCTGTCCTATGGACCGGCATCATGCCACTGGCCACCCCTGTGTCCCTAGGGGCAGCTGAGGCTCCCAGTGCCAGCTGCTGGGCATCCCTGTCTCTGTGGAGTGGGGGCTGGACCCTGGTGGGGTAATAATGTGGGTTTCATTTTTCCTCTGTCATAAACTTGGGACTTATCGGTGCCACGGAGCTGCCAGGGGAGATTAAAGTCATGGCTGGCGCCCTAGTTCCAACACACAGTGAGCGACCACAAGTATTCCAGCTGGCGTGGTGGAGCCTAGTGAATGAGGGTGAGACCAGGGGTGTGGGGCAGCTAAGGGCTTCTGCAACCGAGACCGTACCCTTGATATGTTGTCTCTGGTCAAACCGAAAGCCACCCTTTGCCCTCTCACCTACTCTTTCTTCTGAGTACGGGTCAGGAGAGATGGATAGAAGAAAGCAAAGGCAGACTATGACATATTGGAGCTGTAGAGGCCTGAGTAGAAACTGCAGCAGAAAGGATTTGGGATGGACACAAAGGATTTCCAAAGTGAAGATTCAGAACCCACGGAGTAATTCTCTTTACCGAGAATTGAGGTGAAGCATTCAACTGTAAGGAGCTGGTGATCTTGGCAGCTAACCAAAAGGAAACAGCTGAGTGACAGCAATTGGGATTGGGGTTTCTGTGTGTTCTATGCGTCCTCATCTGCCATCGAATGGAAACAAGCAGAAAGGTTAAATTCCAGGTCCTCAAGCCAAAACATTCTTTCTAGGATCCTATTGCCATTAACATTTGTGAACTTCCCAATAGCCCAGGTATGCAAGAATTGTGACCTCCATTTTATACCATAGATGCAAAGACAGAAACTTAAAGACGTAGTAGTTCTCCTGCTCTTCCCCCCCCCCCCCCCCGCGGCTTCTTTCTTTAGCCCTTGCCGCCATAGTATGGTCCTTTGCTCTGGTGACTTCTTCAAAGAAGCAAATAACAAAACAGACCCAGGAGTGGACTCTGAGCTTTTATGGGGTGCATGTGGAGAATAGTAAAGGAGTCAAAAAAAATTGCCTTAGCAACATGGAATTTAAGGGAGCTCTCACAGGCAAGGCTGTGAAACACAGGGCTAACTGAGCAGCTGACTTGCGCAGACATTGTGGCAGGTATAAAGACAACCCATGGGCTCAGGGGCAGGAGAGCTACTTCCACTGAGCCCAGGTAGCAAGTTCTTGATATCTCCATAGTTACTACAAGATGATTGAGTAGATGTTTTGGAGTTTACTAGGAAGTACTTGTAGCCAAGAGCTTGTTCCTGGGGTTCTGTAAAGCATCTAGACTACCAAAGCTGCAGGACAACATGGACAAGAGAGAAGCTTACCACACTGCATGTTAGGCTTTTGTGTATACTGTTTTGGAGAGCAAAAGTTAGCTCTCTCCCTTAGGATGGCGAGCAAGGCTGAGAGAAGTCAGGGGTTTATACAGGGCAGGAAAACAGTGTAGTCTTGAGACCGCTCTGGAACTTATATGTGTTTCCTTTAAGGCCTGGCCTCTTTCTGCTAAGCTATGACCTCGCAGGTGGTCTGACCAGCATTCAGGGCTAAGGTTTGAGGTATTCAGTCAAAAAATCCAGAGAACCCTCTTCCTGGGCCTTAGAACCCATAGGCTCCATACCTAGACCCTCTGACTCTCCAGCCCCAGGGCCCTGGCGAGGTCATAAAAGGAAACTTAATGAGCTGGGCCCATAAGTAGTGAAACCCCTCCCCTCCCCATCTCTAACTTCCCCTTCTTCCTAGATATCCTATCTCCCCACCAGATCGATCCCAAGAAAAAGAAGGCTTTGCTCCTCTGTGCTATCTCAGTCCACATGCCTCCAAGAAGGGTTGCTAAGTGACCATGGTGGCCTTAGGTAGACTTGTACTCAGCCCACCCCGTGAGAGGGCTGCCTAGCCACCCGCATCTCTTAGCCATTTGCTCTGAGTATGTGGAGTATGCTCCCTTGCTTGCTTTATTTATCTTGGCCTAAGGACGACGAAACCGGATCTGAGGGGAGGATGGAGAGGCCATTTTCAATATTTCCTCCCGGCCTCTCCATGCCCCTGAGTTGCCCCTTAGTACCCAGGAGGAGAGGGCAGAGGTCTATGGTCTGAAAACAATGGTTTGAAGTTCGGAGTGGGGGAGGAAGGAAGGATAAAATAGAGAGAAAGGGGAGGGGAGGTTTTGAACCTACAAGCCTTGTCAAGGACTTGCAGGTGATGCTCTCCCTCTCTCCAGGAGGGGCTGCACAAACCCTTAGAACAGAGCTGCTCCCACCCAAGGTCGGCTTCAGACAGTGAGGGGGTAATCAACACCCCAACCCCCAAAGGGCAACACGGAACTGCCTGCCTTGGAAAAGCCACGTAGTGTAGAGTCTTCACTTCTCTTTAAGCCACTAAAAAAAAGGAGCCTTGTAGAGTGGGCAGGGTATCCGGGGACCTCCAGGCACCTCTTGCCTGAAGAGTGCTATCCCACCACAGGGCTCCCTGGCCACCCCTTCTTCGGCTTGTTTGCTCTTCTGGAATCCTTGTCTCCAGTTATGTCCCTCACCACACCCTGCGCTGTGCTTCAGCCAAGCCACAGGGTCGGAACTGCTTTCATCTGCCTCTTCAGCTGGGCTTGCCTTTCCCAAGGGCTCAGGGACTTCACTCTGCTGACTTTCCTCCAAACTGTCTTTATCACTCCTATGCTTGGAAGCAACCAGCTGCACAGGGGTCTGGAGGTGTTAGCGGGTTGGCCAGCTCTCTAGGCCTTTTATACATGAAGGAAAATGAAACCATTTTCTCTATTTCTCAACTCCCCTCCTTCCTTCAGAGGTCTGCAGGAACCTGCATGGCTAAGGGTAGGAAGCCTTGGTTCTAAGTATGTGTGGATGATAAAAGGGGTCTGACTGAGTTCCTGCTAGGGAGAATTTGTTAAATCAATTGCAATACCCTGAGTGTGTCCCCCAACAGCCCTAGAATCCATTGTGGATCCCAATGAGGAGACAGAGCTTAGTGGGTGATGTTTGGGCCATGAATAGCTTAATGGTGTTTCATCAGAGCTAGAGTGAGCTTTCAAGTAAATTACAAGAGTGGGTTGTCACCAAGCAAGGTGGTTCCTTTGTTCGTTGCTTGGCAAGTGCCCACTTGTTTTTTCACTTTTGAAACAGCAAAAAGATCCTCACCAGTTCTGTGCTCTAAAACTTCCAAGATGCTGGAAACACCAATTAAAAAAATTTTTCTTTACAAGATATTCAGTCTTTGGTAATCTATTATAGCGGAAGAAATTGGCTAAGAAATCTACAAAAGAGGTCATAGCACCAATGGCCAGCACTGATAATACCATTAAAACACCTTCTCAGGACAAGTCCTACCCTAAGCAGCATATGCAAACTCATTATTTTATCATTATTGAGGCCATCAGAGGCAATTGCTATAAGTCTCTTCATTTTACAGGTGAGGAAACTGAATCCAAAAGTTATATGAACCACTGTAGGAACCAAGTATTAGAACCGGCACTCTGGTGCTGAGGATGTACTCAGGTACAGAGCATTTAGGGAGCAAATGTAAGACCCTGGATTCCATCCTCAGCACTGCAGAAAATAGAAAATGGTGAAAGTTGGGATTCTGTACCCCGGCACCCTGACTCCAAAGACTTCCCATCACAACTGCCAAACCCAACCAGAAAGTGCCACCCAAGCAGTTTTTGTGAGGGGCCTTACAGGAGCTTGAAGAGGTATAAAAGAGGCAAGGCCTCTTGGGTGAAGGCAGGAGCATAAGCAATGACCAGGGAAGAACACAATGTATGTCGATTCTGAGAAGGCGAAGTGCTCAGCATGGCAAGCAAATGGCTGCCTTGGAAAGCAAGGCTGAGAGAGCACTGGGTCCTCTAGTGATCAACTACAAGGAGAAGCAGAGTTGATTGGAACCTCTGCTCAGGGCTTACTGAGGTATGGTAGAAGCAATTGGCATTCAGGAGACCAGTCTATTTTGTCCTAGACTGGTGACAATGAAGATGGTAGGGAGATATCAGGACATAGTAGAGACGACAGCTGACAGCACTTGGTCCCCCAAAAGACAATAGATATGAGGAAAATTGCAGAGCTTGCTGATGCAAGGAGGGTGGAGAAGGACACCTGGCTGGAGTCTAAAGCTCCTGGAGGACATCCAGCAAACCTGTTGCTTTGGAGACCACAGAGAGCTCACACACCTCCAGGAAGTATGTCCCTGCACTGAGATGACAGAAGAGGATGTTGTAAAGAAGCTCAGGCCTTCACTAGAAGATTCATTGGTGGCACTCGACTCCACTGGCACAGGGAACCCCATACAGGGCTGTTGAGCAGAGCAGGGTGGGAATCAGCTTTGTGTTTAAGGAAGGTTGCTACGCTTATACAGTACAGGACAGGAGGTCAGAGAAGAGACAGGGGGATGGGCAAGAGGTGACATGACATGAGTGAGATACCTGATGGCAGAAAAGGCAGCTGCTGATAAGTGGGAGTGAGCGAACAAGGCCCAGTAGCCCAAGACTGCAGCCTCAAATGCTCTAGAGGCTGAGCAGGAAGGGTGCCTTGGTTTCCTGGCCAGCTAGACTACATAGTGAATTCCAGCCTTGCCTGTCCTATAAATGGGACCCTGCCTCAAAAACAGACCCAAGTGAGGCTTGTGGAAATAAATGCATAGTTTGGGGTTCGACTCCCAGTACTACATTAGAAAAAAAGTAAATGCATGCCAGAGTGAAAATAGGGGAAGCTAGTGTCACAGATATAGGGGTGAGCCAGCCATAAGGCCTGAGGCCTTGTTTGTTTGCTCCCCTGGGGGTCCTAGTCAAAGGCCTTTTGTTCAGGGGTAGAAAAAAACACTTCCAAAGACAGAACCTCCTTCTTACCACAGGTTATAAATCTCGGAAGCCAGACACCAACACACACCTGCCACAGACCTGGACTCCACAGCTGGGTCGCTAAGGGTAGAGACTGGCGCTTCCCAATGTAGGGAGGATTTCCAGGCTGTTTCCAAAGGCATTCCCAGCTGGTGAAACACCAGGAAGGAGGAGGAGAATCACAGGCATCCCTGAGCAGGGCCCAGAATTTCAAGGATGAAGGCTTGTAGAAGAGAGATGGGCCAGATGAAGGGAGGGGTTCACAAAAGGAGTGAGGGCTGCTTGGGGAGTAAGGCAGGGGAAGGAATGTACAGGAGAAGTCTGAGCCAGGAAGCAGGAACGGAAACTGCTGAGAGCTGGCTGCTTCGGGCCTGAGGCCCATGGTAAGGAATATCCCCAGGGACAAAACTCACCAGAGTCACAGAAGGTGTACAGGTGTCATTGGCGTTTGGATGTTGGGTGGTAACAGACAGCATGCCTGTGTACATATCATGCTGGCATCAGAACTGAAAGGACCCATGTCCAAGCTCAGCATAAGAGAGTTGAGAAAGCAGGGTGCTCAGAGAGGGATACAGCAGCACAACAGTAGGAGAGCTTTTAACACTTGCGGCAGGGCTATCTGGTGCAAAGCTCTTTGTCTCGCACCACTAGGAGTGGTCTTTCCTTCTCCAATTTGTAGGGAATAGAATACAAAGGACCTACTGCACCTGCGGTCATTGCCATGCCAAGTAGATATTGGTGAACACTGGTGACACTGAACTTGACAAACATGGAGGGAGATGGAAGGCCAAGGGATAACTCTTGGAAGGAAGAAAGAAAGTGGTTGGAGCCAGTGTAGAATAACTGGAAGGTAGCAAGGTACCTAGCTGACATTTGAACGGCAGCTGAAAATGGCTTTGTGCTAGAGAATAAGAAAGAAAATGACAGGGCAGTAGAGGGAGGGAGGGCTAGATGTCTATCACCCTGGGAAGCAAGGTGATAAGTTCAGAAGGCAGCCATGAGGAACCTTGGAAAACCAGGTCTCCAGGAAACATGGTCTGGTTTGAAGTTCAGATTTCTGTCTGAAGGTCTGGTCCACCACATTTGGGGGATCAGCTTTAGAGTACAAGTGTGTGAAAAGTGGTTAGCTTCGAGTTGGGTTGGACAGGCACCTTGAAGGGTTCTGTTCTGTACATCATTGACTGGAAAGACACAGGCAAGTCTCAGTTGCTCCAGCCTCACTCCCACTGTCAGCATGTAGGTAAAACCCTGGCACAGAGCATGTGCTCTTCTTAGTGTGTACATACCCTGCACATATTCTAGAAACTAAACAATGGTCCTGGCTACTGCTTTGTGAAGTCGGGGTGCCTCTGGAGCACTCTTATGTAGAAACCGAAGGGCTGGACCTTTGCCATGATTCATAGACCCCCTCACTGACCTGCTACCTGGAATGCCATAACTGCTACCCATGCCACACTGGAAGGTAGCAAAGGAAACTTCTGAGTAGTTTCAAGCTAAAGAGTATACCAGCCCCTTCTGACGTCTCCCCTACTGCTAATAGCACCTGCTCATAGGCCATGTTTTGACTCCTGGAACAAGCTCTGTGATTTAGCCTGTAATCATTCTGTCATGACCACCCTGACCTTCATGAGATCCCCTCCACTTGGCCATGGATTTGACTTCCGTCCCAAGTCATGTCATTGCCTAGAGAAGTTTCCCTTGCATTTTCTCTCCTCTCTGCCTAAGTGCCCCTCAATGTATCTAATAGGAACTCAGCAGCTTGTTGGCAGAGAAGGGAGTCAGTAAAGCTAAGTATTTTCCCATCTTGAGACCTGGTATACTCAGAGAAACTTGTCCTAGAGGCTAAGAGCTGGCTGTTTCCTGGCATTGGCTCATGCTAAGGGTGGCAATGCTTAGGGGAGGTTGGGGGGAGAGCTTAGTCAGTAAGGGAGCAGAGGAGTGAACAAGCCACAGAACCTCTTGCCAAGCAAAGAAAGGGCCTCTTCTAACCCTGACACTGTATTTCCAAGCTGTCAACCCTAGCCCAAGGTTATACTCCTAGTTAGAGGCAATTACAACGCTGGCCAGGCATCCTGCTTTGAAGACGTGGCTGAATTTTTTTGGAAGAGATAACAATGTGGCCTTTGTCCTCCCCTCCTCCTCTCATTCTCTTTTCTTTACTCACTCATTCTTTATGTGGTCACTTTCTGGCCCTCCTCCAAAACAGAGTGGGGGTTGGAGGCCACCAAGCTAGACCAAAGAGATCATTGGGACAGACCTGTCCTTTCTTATGAGCGGGCTACCCCACTCGGGCTCAGGAGTGAGGCACATGCTTTAGACAGGTTGCTCTGTCTGTTCCTCATTAGAGGAAGGAGGAATGCTGAGTGGCTCACACATCCTAGGTAGCTTTGCTGCAAGAGAGCGGAAACCAAGCCAGATGCCACCCTGTGCCCTTGGCAGGGCGTATGTTCATGGCCATGTGGGCAGCTTTCAGAGGCCTGAATTCAGTGGACATTCCAGGTCACTAGTCAGGCACAAGTTGAGCCAGGAGGCTTCCAGTGTCAGCATCAACAATTTATGTTTTTTTTTTCCAGGGACTCTGAGCCTTGTAAAGTTCTCCAGAAATGGAGAGTCCCATTCCATACTTTATCTAAGCTTCTAGACATATATTTCTGGGCTTGCAAAGTTCTCTGAAGGTCATCTTATCTACCTCATAGCCTCCAGACCTGAGGGCTTTCCCCACCTGGATAGCAAACTCCACGTGAGAGCCTGGACTCCAACCTCTTTGCTCTTGCATTGCCCACCAGTGCAGGCACAGATTGAGGTGCTTGGTGGCAGGTGAGGACAGAACCACATGTTACAAAGAGTGAGACAGCATGGCCTCTGGAGTCCAGGGCCCCTCTACTGGCAAGGATTACTTGAGGCACAGGCCTTTCAGGCTCTCTGGACTGGCCCTGCCTTTCTGGCAGCGAGCCTGCATCTCCATTTCTAAGCAAAGCCTTGCTGGCTGGCCTCAGAAGCAATCTGAGTCCTCACACAGGGCCTTTGAGAGCAGCAAAGTAAAGCAGCCCCAATCAGCCTTTGGCCGCCTCGCTTCCTGCAGGTGGGAAAAACATCCTATTTATCCCCAAATGAATTTGTCTACTCAAAACAACAAACAGGCGCAGAGACACACATGAAGTCATGGACATGTGTGCAAAAGAAAAGCTGTAGATACATATGTGGTCTCTCTCTTTCCCCTCCCTCTCTGCCTCTCTCCATACCTACAACTGTCTCTCTGTCTCTGTTCCTGTCTCTCTCTCCACCACCCCCTCCCTTTTTTTCCTGCTCATTCTCTTACCCTTTCCCAAGGCCCCCTCTTGCTTCCATTACAGCATTTATCAAAGTGGCCTGACCTCATGTTGTAAAAATATACAGCATGGAACAAAATCCACCTTAAACTCTCTTCTAAATATATTAAAATAATAGGAATTCTCATCTGCCTGATTGAATTTGCTGCTCAATATTAGAAGCATGCCAGGCCCTTCTGGACCCAGTCTAGAGCTGGGAGGGGCTGGGATTCCCTGCCTGATTCCTCTCTCTGAGCCAACACTTCAGCTTCCTTGATGGGCGGGGCTGGGTGAGGGAGTGGGAGTTGTGTTCAGGCCAGAAGACTTTGGGCGGCCACCACCAGCAGCAGCCAGCACAGCCCACTGAGCAAGTGCAGACAAGCTCGAGGCTCCTCTGGCCTGCAGCTGTGAGCTTCTGCCCTTGTCCTAGAGCCACCAGGGCTCACAAGCTCCCTGTGCCTGTTCCTAGGCTCTCGCCACACTCCCTGCCCTGTCCCCTAGGATGGGAAGCTCCTTGCTTGGAACCAAACTCTATTCTTTGTATACTTGAAATTTGCAGTTAATGCTTGGGGAAACCTCAGACAAATTTGCTCCTTCGTTCATTTAACCTGTATTATTAAATGCCTTACTATGAGCCAACACTGATCTAAGGACAGGGAATACAGCAAAAACCAAACAAACCTTAAAACCTGCCCTTATGCAGCTGTTACTCTAGTGATTACGCAAAGCCCAGTACCAGCCAGTGACAGAAGGTGATCCCTACCCTGCATTCTATTTCCCCTCCAAGCTTGTCACTCCTTTATAACAGCAATGGGGAGGACTTGCTTCACCATGGACGCTGCTCTTCAGAGCTACCCCTCATACTTCAGCATGGCTTGTTCAGGACACATACAAAGCTGCTGGCTCATTGGGGCAACAGTGTGTGAATAGAGAAGAGGGAAGGGCCAAGGGTTTGCCAGGAGACTTCATCTCATTTAGGACCGCAACTGGAGTGCTAGGTTAGTTAAGGAGCAAGGACTTGCTTCCTAGTAGATACTACATGGTGTCAAAGGGCACTGGCTTGATTAACAGTGGCCGCTGAGGTGACAAGAGGAAATCAGCACTGGTTTTAAGTGGGATAAACTGGGATGACAGTATATTATAATGTCAACATTTAGGAGGTTGAGGAACAACCTAACTGGCGAGCCCCCTTCCTCAAAACAACAGAAATTTCCTATGAGGTAAATGACTATCATCACCCATTTTACAGATAAGAAAAACAAGGCACAGTCAGATTAGCTAACTGCCTCATGCTGCGTGGAAGTCTGGCTGCAGTGTGCTCTCAGGCATGGACCTGTACTGCCTCCAGATGAACTTCCCTAGCAGACTTTTCATAACTTCTTGCCTGGGCCCATGGCACCTAAATGAGAGCACCAGCTTGGCCTACTTCTCCTAAAACACTTCGTTTCATCGTAGTTTTAGGACCTATCTACCAAGTAAAATAGTTGCTCCTGGCCTCTCTGGATCTCTGGCCACACACATAACATCCAACTCAGTTCTTGGCTTTATTTCCTGTGGACCTGGAGTGGTGTGTGAGGGAGTGGGGGTTGAGTGAGGGGTAAAGGATGTCAGTCCTGCCCTTGTCCTGCACTACTGTCAGCGTCACTGTGACCCATACACATTCAAGGTAGTATGAGGTATGACTCCCTGGCATGTAAACATAACCTCAGGAGGATATGTGTTCCTGTAAAGGGCTGATGAAACTAGCTGATCACTTACAGTGTATGCTTGTTTGTGTGCATGTGCTGACCTGCTTATATACCCTGGCTCCAAAGAGGAGCTGTAGCTGAATGTGATCAAACAGCCCACATGTGGGATGCTGGAGTGACGTGTGAGAGAAATGATGTATCATCACTTCTTGGAATTCCCCCAGACCTCTGGAAACCCCCAGAAAAAAGAGGCTTGTCAAGGGCTCCAGAGGAGCCTTGTGAGGGGCCTCAGAGACAGCCTGTCTCTAAGAGGGGCTTTTCTTGGAGCAGAGGTCACTGCTCTCTTTTGCCCCAGTAGCTATAAGCGCTCAGCCTCCCCAACTTGTCTGGGGAGTGTGGAGGCAGCGTTTCCGCTTGAACCTTACTCTGTGAAAGGAAGAGGCTTTCAGATAGTTAAGGAGCTGACTGTGAGGAAGCAGCTGGCTGGCACCTTGTCCAGTCTGACCTTGGCTGTCCCTGTTGTTAGAGGCCTTACAAGCAATCCTGACATCCTAGCTCCCTCACACCCCTGCTGTGGTGCAGAGGAAGGAATAAGACCTTCTTCACAGAGCCCTGAGAGCTGCATTTCAATTCCTGCTCCATGGAGTATCTGCCTTGGGACCGTGGGCTAGCTCCTTCAGATTCACAACCCTTAGTGGCCTCATCTGTAGAATAGGAACAAACTCTATTCCTCCATCCCTTCAGTGGGTGCAAGGAATAAATTAGATCACCTATGGAAATGCCTGTGCGTGATCCTTGTCATCCTTACTTCCTCTCCTCTACGGCTTCTCTGTCATCACACATTCAAAATAGTTTCATATAGGTCAAGAACAGGGAAACCAGAGGCAAAGCCTCTCCCAGGGCCAGGAGGATGAAGAAGTACACTCGGTCTGCCACACTGGACATTCCACGATCTACTGATCAACAGATGACTGGCAACAGCAATCCCAGCACTTGAACAACAGTCTTCTTCAGATGAGCAAGCTCCTGAGAACGCCACATCTCTTGTCCAAATCCCCAGAACATTTACTATGGATGCAGATACATCCTCTTTTGGCACTTTGACCGTCCAAGGACTTATAGGAATGTAGCCAGAAGGCAGTGCACCACTTCATCCCATGTGTCTAGATGCTGTGTGCATTGACATGGGACATGGAGCAGGCACTGATCCTTGCTCCAAACACTGCATACTGCAAGTCCTGTGGGATTAGATGATTTCTTAAAAATTGAGCTAGGCATGAGTCAGATGGCTGGCCAGGAGTCCCAGGGACTTCTTAGCATGGCTATGGCTGAAATGGTCAGTGCTCTATCTAAAGAGAAAAAGATGGGACTGTAGGGGGCACAGGAGTATTAGGGAGACTAGGTGGAAAGAGGCCCCATGAGCTCTGATCCCTGAGGTCTGGCTGTCTCTGCTACTCACCATCTATCTCACTGAAGGGGAGGCATTTAACAGACTGGGCCTCCATTTCCCCATCTCCAATATGAAGAGTCTAGAATATTTTGTCACATTTCCTGTGCTGTTATGAGCATGGCATGACATGGATGCATGAAGAGTGTTCCATAGACTGTGAACACTGCACATCTGTGAGGCAAAGTCAGGAGCCACATATTGCTGAGACTTTGCACAGGGTCCTGGCTTGTGAAAGGTATGTAGTTCCATACAGGAACATCCCTATATGGACCACTGAACCAGAAACCCCTTGAGGTCAAGGCCTAGGTCTTCTGCTCATCTGTGTCCCAGGTGTGTCGCACCAGACTTTCCTTCATTATTGATCAAACAAACAAGCTGCCCAGTATGTCAATTAGAATTCTAGCCCTCCATTTTCAAGCCATAAAGCAAGGCACAGGAAGTCACTGCATTTACCCAGCCTCACAAGAACCCCAGTAGCACAGATGGCTATTGTGTCCTAAAACCATTTTCTTTTTGCTGTCCCCTGCACTCCAGCCTAAATTTTTTGTGATGCTACTCAAATCCACTCTGGCCTGGTGAGGAAGGCCATCCGTGTTCAGTAGTCAACCCATCAGGCAGAATTGGAGAAGGTTGTAGAGGACAAACATTCACGTTATTCCCAGCTTGACCTAGATTCTAACTACTCTGCTGCTGCTCAAGGGTAACCCAGAATTTCAGAGCATGATGGTGGTAGGCAGCCTGGCTTCTGATGGACATACACAATGAAAGACTTTGGGAGTGACAGGATATCAAGACAGAAAAAGGCATAGGGTAGAGGAGCTGCTGAGAATATCAAGGAAAGGCATTTTGCTCTTCCTTGACTATTCATCAAAGTTTCTCCAAAGTTAAAGTGGTCTCTCTGGAGTCTTTCCTGTTATTTAAACCATTTTCTTGCCTAAGGATCTTCTCATAAACAATCACTTATTATCCTTTAGGCTACATCCAATGAAGGGAACTTGCCACCGGGGATGGTATGAGAGGGACCCAGCCTAGACACAGGAGCTCTGGAGTCAGCTTCTAGCAACAGTTACTGAAAAACACTGAACACATCATTTACCTCATCGTGCTTTACTGTCTGGACCGAAAATGAGAGTTAATAGCACCACCTTAGAGCCTGGCAAACAACTGGGACTCAGTCACAGAACTGTGGGACAACATTAATCTGCATTTGAGGGTACCGTGCTCATGCTCCCTGATTCACAACCCTCTCAGACTAGCTTCTTAGCCCTTGGGCAGCCAAGACTGGGAATCTGAACCCTAAGTGGAGCTCTCAGCCCCTCCCCTACCCCACCTCCACCCGCTCAGTCCCTGGAGGTCTTCGTGGTTCCTGCCCTAGTGGGGAGCCACGAAGCTAGAGCAGTGACTCTTTCCAATTTTCCTGTGCCACATTCTTTCCCAGTAGCCTTCTGTGGCTTGGCTGGCCCAGCTGCTCTCCAGCAGTATAGATGCCACATCCTCTCTCTCTCTCTCTCTCTCTCTCTCTCTCTCTCTCTATCTCTATCTCTTTCTGCAAGCTCCTGGGATTCCTTTTCAGACAGCTTCCCTGGAGAGCCATCCACCCAGGCCTCCAGTGTTCAGAAGCCATGTCAATCCAGCCAGCCCGTTATTTACATTTGCATTTCCAAAGCCCAATTTACATCAGAATTATTCCTGTATGGCCAGGCTGGGAGACTCCGCACATATTTGGGGGAGGCTTTTTGGACAACTACAGGGATTGGCAATCACATTCCCCTGGGCCTCATTCCCGTAGCCAGGGCTTTTTTGTTTTGTTTTGTTTTGTTTCTATTTCTTACATCGGCCACATGACCTCATCATTGCCCTTTGTTCTTTTTCCTTCAGCAGGTAGGTTTAGCTGCAATACCCTCTTAACCTGGCAGGCTCAACTCATTCAGCAGCAGCTTACAGGCTGGTATTACAAAGTCCCATTCCTAGCTACAGCCAAGTGGAATATTACGAATGTAAATTTATGTGTCAATTTAGGAAACATTAAAAATAACAGCCCAGGTTGCAAGGCCATAAGCAAC
The DNA here is from genome assembly GCF_907164565.1 of Psammomys obesus. Taxonomy (NCBI): domain Eukaryota; kingdom Metazoa; phylum Chordata; class Mammalia; order Rodentia; family Muridae; genus Psammomys; species Psammomys obesus. Next base: position 2,152,906 of record NW_026589447.1, on the reverse strand, counting down.
CTCACATGCTGCTGGCGGAAGTATAACTTGGCAATCTGGAAATGCCAAAGCCATTAAAAGCAGATACACACTTTGACCCATTAATTACCTTTATAGGACTCTACACTGAAAAATTATGTGTAGCCGGGTCTGGTGTGCATGCCTGTAATCTCAGCTACTCAGAGACTGTGGCAGGAGGTTTGAAAGTTCAAGGCTGCCTGCACTACTACTGAGTGAGTTCCAGGTTACCCTGGGCAACGTAGTGAAAGCCAGTCTCAAAATGAAAGAAGAAAGTAAAAAGAAGACTGCGGACTTACGTCAATATGTAAAGTAAAGCACTTGACCCCTGGGTTAAATCTTTGGCGTAGCAAAAGAGGCACAAGTTTGAATTAAAATATACGTAAAGATATTTGTTTAAAAGTCATAAGCTAAGATTTCAACATTAGTAAACTAAGTATATAAAATATATACCCAGCCAGGTATGGTTGTACAAATCAACAGAATAGTTGGGATCTAGGTCAAACTGGGAATATTGTGAGGCTGAGGCAGGAGGATCCTGAAGTCAAGACAAGCCTGGGATACCCTGTCTCACACAAAAATCAAATAAAATGATCAACAATTTGCGAGAATTCTTGAAGGCCATAAGGTGATATGGAAAATGCTTATGCTATCATGCTGAAATAGCGAGATGAAATCATATATGCAGCATGGTTCTGATTACTTTTTACAAACTCTAGATATTCAAATAGACAAACTAGAAGGAGAGCAGTTAATTCCTGAAATCACCTAACTCTAAGTTGGATTCCAGTGGATTATAACAGTAAAGCCTAACGCTTGTGTGGCATTGAGGGTGGGATACTTATTTTCTCCTCACTCGATGTGCGCATAGATGCATGTGCCTATGTATGTGTGCGTATGCTTACTCCTTAAAACTATGTGACAAGATAATTGCTGTATTTTCCTCATTGCACCGAGGTGCAGAGTGGTGACAGGACTTCCCCTTTTGTACTTACTATCTGCTGGTTCCTCCTTTATAAACAGAACAAAAACTGCACAGAAGTTTTCCTTGGTTAAGAAAAGCCTGAAGTGATGGTACATTCCTATATTCCCCAAACCTGCAGTCAGGAAGCTGGGGCAGGAGGATCTCACTCAAGTTCCAAGCCATGTGGGCTAAGTAGTAAACCTTCTCCTCCTGTGTCAATAAAGCAAGAAAGGCAGAGGGAGAAAGGGAGGGAAAAGGGAGAGAGAAAGGGGAAAAGAAAAGAAAGAAAAAAAGAAAGGGGTGAAAGAGAGAGCGTAAATAGAATAAATAATTAAGTAATTAAATCAATCAGCCAATCAAAGTGCTCTGCTGACTGGCTCACAATGCTCCCCCACCCCCATCTGTTTTTACTGGCACCTCAGGTCCTGGCCTTGGGATCTTCTCCGGGTTTCCAGGAAGATGAAAGTCTACCCTGCCTAGCTCTGACCCACCACTCATGATCTGCCTTGCTCCTGCTGCTTTTAGCTACTGGCTTGCCCCAAGTGGGCCACTCTTCATGCTTCTTTTTGGGCACACCCCTCCACTGTCCACACCTGCAGTAGCAAAAGCTTTGCTCATTAGCAATCTCAGGGAGAAGGCAGCAGGCATGGAATAGGAGAACACGGTCCTCAGGAATCGGTTCTAGGTCAACCACAAAGATTCAGAGAGTTTTCTCTAGCCACAGGTTCCATCCATAGAGAGGCTGAAAATACTCAGGAAAAAAAAATGGCATCTGTACTGAACATGCACAAATGTTGTTGCTGGCAGTACAGCCTCTAAACAACAACTTACAACTGTTTACTGGGGTTTACACTGCATTGGATATTATGAGTAATAGCAGGAGGCTTTCTAGTACCTGTGTGCCTTATATGCAAACACTACAGCATCTTACATGAGAGGATGGAATATATCCAGGCTTTAGTACCTACAGGAAGTCCTAAAGGACAACTGTGCTATATTTTTTTTTCACTTTAACCCACAGGCAGAAACATATTAAGGAGAGAGGGAGCTGAGCTTTGGCCCTACTACTGGATCTTTTCCTTAACCAGCCTAGCTCAGCCTCAAGTTGCTTCACTGGCTCCGGGACAGATCACCTACATGGCTGCTTAAGAAGCTACCTGTGTCCATGGGTGTCACATCTAACAAAAAGCATCCTTAAAGTAGGAATGCATGGCCGCTGCTCCACCCTTTCCTCCCACACCCTGTCTATGCCACATCTTCCCCCATATCACTGTTTCCAAATCTTGTTCTAAAGAGTGACCAGTGAGGAGAAGATTGTCAGAACAAACCCAGAAGGAAAAAAGTATCGAGGGTGCTAGGAGATGTCCTGCAAGCCAGAACCCGAGCATCACATGACACTTGAGGCAACTGTACTTGTCAACCCTTTAAGGAACAGGAGCAACCTGAAACATGAGGCAACAATAAAGAGGCCTGGGGTCTAGTTAGTCCTGGATTATCCTCTAGCTGGTTGTGTGACCTAGGTAGGTTCTTCTTTTCTCTGGGTGCCAGAATCTTTCTTTGCCAACTGAGAAATACTGGGATCAAACTCATGGCAGTCCTGAGACTACTCCACAAGTAACATTTTGTATTAGGAAGATAATGATTAGGACACTGGGTCTCCACTTGTTCCAGGCCCTTTACAACGTTAGGACTTGCATGTCCACCAACAACTTGGCAAACACCATGACAAACCCACTTCCACCAAAGGGTCTGATGTGCCAAGGCACTTACCAGTTCAGAAAAAGAATAACTTCATAAAGCCCTTTCTGAACAGCCACAGCCTGAGAGGCCCTATTCTAGGGAAAGGTCTAACCTCTCCCCCGGCTTTCCTTCAGGGTGTGATGAAGCACCATTTTGTGTACCTTCTCAGACATGGAGTTCACTCCCCTTCCAAGCATCCAGTTATACTCCTACAGAGCCCTGCCTCTCCCCAGGCCCTGTTGCATTTATGCCCCTGAGTGCTTCATTGAGGCTCCCTGGCCAGCAACCTGAACTGTCTTGTGGCCAGATGTGCTAAGGCTCCAGGCTACCTGGTCATTCCACCCACTTTTCTATTGCTGCTACCAGGGTTGCTTGCTAGATTTTCTGCCTCATAAAATTGTTCAGCGAGCTCTTTCTGGAGCCAGCAAGTGGCCAGGCCCTAACCACCGGATGGCCTGTTTGACTTCCCCAAAGAGGGGGCAACAAGGATACCTTGACAATATGTCTTCCCCTAGGCATGAGGTTCTCAACCTGTGGGTCACAAACCCTTTGGAGGTCATATATCATATATCCTGCACATAGGCTACTCGGTTTATGATTCCTAACAGTGGCAAAATTACAGTTGTGAAGTAGCAAGAAAATAATTTTATGATTGGGGTCACCATAACCTAAGGAACTGTATTAAAGGGTCACAACATTAGGAAAGTTGAGAATTGTTGCTCTAGGCTGTCCCATTTTCAAAACATTTACCCTTCCATCCACCATTTTTATCATCTGCCTTGCATGGGTTAATACAAGCTTTGGAGCCAGAGAAAGAACACATTTCAGTGCCAGTACTTCTGATGGAAACCATCTTATAAGGTGCAAAATGAAGTAAGGGAAATTCAGGGCTGCGATGCAATAGCTCCCTTCTTCCTTTAACCCTTTTCCTAGGACTGTATTTTTCAGTAAGGCAGAGTTAGTGAAAAACAACTAAAGTAAGCATCCATTGCTGACTTGGTATGGATCGTGGTCCGGGAATGCTATTTTATTTTATTTAGAAGAAACTCATCAATAAAATCAGCTTTAGTGCCAAATTTCACACTGGTGATAAACAGTGAATTTCAGCCCAGGCCAGCTTCCCAGGTTTACTTTTCCACTGCATAATACTTCCTCTCATCCTAGAAGGGAGGATGATTCGTTGCCGCACACACAGAGCAACTTTTCTTAACATTCCTTGAAGGCCACTGTTTCCATTGTTCTAAGAGACAAACGAAGCAAAATTATCAAATTCTTACCAAGCTGTGTTGTGAGTAACCACTCCTTCACTACCAAAACCCAGCCTTCCTGTGCATTTGACACTCTGCCTGTAGAAAGCAGCTGGTCGTGCCTTCTGGGGCCTGGTGTGAAACAACTGGACATTTGGAATAAACAAGAGGGCCTCTGAGTGGAGCAAATGGCTTGAGGATTCAGGTACACAAGGGAAGCCTACGAAAGGAAAAAAAAAATTGGTTCAGCTTGTATCAAGAAAAACAGATACTTCTTGGGTGGCCCAATGAGACATTTGGTGGCCTGGGCTAAGGGTAGGAACAGGGTGAAATATAACAGAAGCCTGGGAAAGAGGGCCACACCAAGCTGAAGCAGGGCTTACCCAAAGCCTCTGGATCACTGGGCTGTTTGGGATATGGGTCGTAGTGCCTGTCTAGGCTGCCCTTTGAAGCAGCCTGAGTCAGACTCAGGTTCCCTCTGCGCCTACTCAGAGCCAGACCAGAGCATAATACAGCCATGGGGGAGGTATTCTGTGTCTTCGTATGTTGCCATGGTAGCTAGAGGCTGAGAAGAGGAGCCAGGGAGAGGTGGCCTGGGGATGTTCCTGAAGAAAGGCACTTCCAGATTCCTTACGTGAATAATAAAAGTGGATAAGGCCCACATCTGATAACTAGTTCCTGAGCCCACCCAGGGCCAGGCTCAAGGATGCATGTCGGGGGAGGGTGTATAAATTTATCTGTTAGTCTGTGTGTGATTGTGGGTACACAAAATCCTGGGGTCACATGTATAGAACATAGAGAGAAGTATGTATGTATGTATATACTTATAAAGGTACACAGAGGCCCATTGAATAGAGGGAAGTTCTGTGTGTATGTGCCTGCATGTGTGTGTTTCTTTATAGATGTTTCTTAAACAGTAGGGAGAATGGAATAAAGACAAAAGCATCCGACGACTCTGGCTTATGGAGGAGCTAGCCCAGTGTGGCGGGTGTAGGGAGCTGGCCAACCGGGGGCCTGATTGGAACCAGACTCAGCAAGGAGGGGCTGTAAATGTTTTTTTGCTGCCTGTCCTGAGAAATTTATGTCACACCCACTCCATCATCCTGGCGGGGGCAGCCTCTCCCAGCTGGCTGTGGTTCCGGGCTTACCAGTGCAACCAGCAGCCTCTGTGGGAGTTCCTGTGCCTCTCTGGGCCAGAGCTGCATAACTGCCATGCCATAATATCCTGAAGACCTCAGAGAATATCCATGAATGATGCAGAAAAGCAGGAAAACATAGCTTAGGTCCCAAATAACAGCCCTCCTTCCAGCAGAACCTGGATGTCATGCCACGGTGGGGTTCGAAGCATTAGGAAGTGTCAGAGGCAGGGGAGACATGATAGGGGCTGGGGGTCAAGCTTCTGAAGACCAGAAAAGGGTCACAATGACCCTAAGTCGACTCCCAAATGAAGCCTGCAATGCGAAGGGGCTTGCTCAAAACAGCCAACGGCAAAGCCAAGATTGAAACCTAGATGCTACTCACCTTCTCTGATGTGTCTGTCCTCCCCCTCCCATCTGTGTGCAAGTGCCTGCTGACCTTGAACTCAGAGAGTGGTCTTGAACTCAGAGTATGGTCTTGAATTTGTGATCCTTCTTGCTCAGCCTCCCACATACATGGAATTTATAAGCATGTGCCACCAGGCCTAGCTCACAGCCTTTTTTAGTCATAGAACACCCTCTTTGAAATCTTTCCATTTCTTTTTTGTTCTTGGCTTGTGGTTGCCTCTTCATCTATGTTTTGTGGTAGGTTCCCTGGTCCTCGATACAACTAGGCCTTTGCACATACAGTGCCCTCTGTCTAAGGTGCTATTCTTTCCCCTTTCCTTCATTTGACTCCTCCCTGTATCTTCTTGGTGAAGACATGCTTCTCATTTATGAGCTTTCATGATACTGGGAACCTCTCCTAAGACATGCTGTGTTGCTCACTGCTGCCATTTTACTTTGGTTGCATTCCTTTACTTTGCTCACCTCCCCCTGCCAACCCTCTCCTCAAAGATTCAGCAGGACAGGGGCTATAGCCGCTTTTTCTTGTTGATTCTTAGCGTTCAGCAGAGGTTTGGCAAGTAATCACAATAGTGAAAAGGACAGCAGGCACTAATATGTGAGACTTGTCATGTGCCTGAAGCTCTGACAACTGCTTTACTTAGAATTAACAGACATAATCTTGCCAAACTCTATGAGATGCTTACTATCAGAATCCCCATTATATGGATGAGAAAACTGGGGCACGGTGGAGATAACTGGCTGTATCAACGCCACACAGTAAGTGGTTATGGTCTGGTCTGAGCACAGGCTGTCTGGCTGCAGAGCCTGTGTACTTAATCTGTATCACTGTAAGCTCAGTGACACATATTAATTGACTCCATGCTCTTGTCTGAGCGTCAACATCAACTAGGTAACATCTTGAGAGCCCGCCAACCACCTCTTTGATCCTCAGGATCAACCTCTTGCCACACCAACTTAACTCCCACAACCTCAGTGTCCTCTCCTATGAAAGAATTCAGCCCAGCACCCACACTGTAGGGTGCAGAGGGTGCAGAGAGTTTGTGGGAGAGTGGAGGAGGCTTGGTCACTGCAAAGAGCAAGACAAATATTAGTTTTCACTGTATCATCTATCAGCGACAATAAATTTACAGTGGGAACAGAACTTATGTCGTGTTTGGCTCCAGAGTCCAGTGGATAAAGAAAGGAATAGGCCCATTAACACACACTCCATAAGCCCCTCCCCGGGCTGCTGCTTGCCTCTTACCCCTTATACCCAGGGCAGCCCTTAGGCAGTTTAGGAAGGTCAGGCCTTATAAGTGTGGGTGCGGGGGGGGGGAGGAAGGGAGAGGGAGATAGAGCCCTGCCTAAGGCTTCCCACTGTCAGGACAGCATCAGTCTTAGTGTTGTTTTTTCTTTTTCTTCTTTTTTTTTTTGTGGCAGGCCAAGGACAGGGAACAACCCCCTACCCTTACAGCCCTCTCTTTCCCACCCCCCAGGCCTCAAAAGTTCTCCCCCTTCCTCTGGCTTCTTGAACAGAGCAGAGTCTATGGCTCTTAGTGGGGGGTGGCTGGGGGCTGTAGGGGCACACAGAGAGAGGAAGGTTACAAAAGCTGTGCCTTGCTTTCCCAGTGGCCTCCAGGGGGCCAATGAATGTGCAGAGCCGCAGCCGGGGACAGCCAGAGTGTTTTCATTTTGTTCTGTTTGTTTTCTGTTTAGATCAACTGCTCAGTTCTAGTTTGGGCCTCTGAGGCTTGATGGAGTTTGGCAGGTAAGGATTTCTGGGGCCACCAGCCATCTCTACTTTCTACAGGGCTGTGGGTTTGGCTCTGGCAAGCCCTGCAGGAACAGGAGGCCAGCCCCTACTACTTGCTTGCTGTCTCTTTCTGCCCCTTTTCTTCCCGTTTTTTTCTCTCTTTGTTTTCTTCCTTCCCCTTTCTGTTCCCCTCTCACAGTCTTGCTTGCTGTCTGTCTCTCCCACACTGTATTTCTGTCTCTCTTTCCCTGTCTGGCAGTCTTCTTCCAAATGTGCCTGGGTTCCAGTCTGCCTCCAGACCCCTCTTCCATGCAGTAGTGCCTAGTGTCTCTCTTGCAATCAATCTCGAAGGTCTTTCAATGTTTCCCTTTTTTTCTTACTCAAAAGGAGCAAAGGGAATTAAGGCATGGACATCAGGAGCTCTTATTTCTCCTCGCCCAGCCTTTGCCATTACCTCTCTGGATTCTAGCTGTAACTTCAACAAGTTTGTCCAGTCTGTGGGCCTCAGTATCCTCATCTCCACGTGGAATGTTTTACTTTCCTGCTGAAAATGTATGCTATGAAATCTCGCATTCAGTCCTTGCAGGGAGTAAGAGAGAGCATGGATCTCATTCTTTGCAGAAGTAAGGCCCTACTGTGCTGTGCAGACAAAGGAGGGATGTTGATGAATAAAGTAATTGCTTTGGCAATGGCAGCTTTTGGGAAAGGTCAGAGGTGGAGGACTGCCCAGTCTTGTGCTAGGAGTGGTTGCACATGCCTGTAATTCCATCACTGAGGCAGTCTGAGGCAGGAGAAATACTGTGAATTTCAAAACATTCTGGGCTGCAGGAGACCTTGTCTCAAAGACAAACAAAGCCAAACACATGAAAATTTCTAAGGAAGCCAAAACTGATGCTTTGGGTCAGAAGACAGACACAGACTACAGGATTACAGAATAGAGAGCCCAGTCATGACCTTGGTGGTTCGTGAGCTTTCCACACCACACCAGATTAAGCCAAAGGTCTAGTGCTCCCTGCCTTCATGCTTGCTTCTCCTCTCACCATGACAGTTGCCCATTAACACCTCTCCCCCCAGTGACTTTAGGGTAAATGAGTCAGGGGTAGAAAATGGCAATGACACAAATCTCAGTATTACCTTCTGGCCAAGTCCCACCACACACCTCCAAATTACTGCAGACCTAAGCAAACTCTTTCCCCATCCCCATCCCCATCGCCATCCCCAATCCCATCTCTACAGTTTCTTTCCTGAAAGAATAGAACTGGTACTCTCATGAGCTCTGGCCTAGGATCTGGTTTCTCTGTCACCTCTGAAACGCAGTCCAGCTCAGAGTCAAGTGAACTCTGTCTCTTCCTCCTTTCCTCACCTGCCCTCCTCCATGTTACTGCTGCCTTAGCCTCGTGCCACCATCATTTTCCCCTGTAGTGCTTGCTCTCTCTCTCATTTCACCATCTCCAATTCTACCTCCACACAGTTACCCAGGCAACCACAGTGTGGAGACTTAGGGATAATTTCAGGGTTTGGGCTATTCCATATAAGTCTGCTAGATGTCTTGTAGATATCTTTTGGAATTGAATTGGTGGGTCACAGATAAGCATATACAGTGTCCTTGAGGGATTGGCTCCCATACCCCACAGATGCCAAGATGTTCTGATGCTGAAGTCCCTCATGGTAAAGTGGCATAGTATTTGCATAGTGCTTTCACGCATCCATCCTTTGCACGCATTATCTCTAGATTACTTACAATACCTGCTACAGGGTAAGCACTGTATGATAGTTGTACTGTATAATTTAGGAAATAATAACTGGCAAAAAAAAAAAAACCTTCCAGGGGAGAAGGACCTCCCCCTCAGTGGACTTAGGGAGGGGCAAGAAAGAGATGAGGGAGGGAGGGAGGGTGGGATTGGGAAGAGGATGAGGGAGGGGGCTACAGCTGGGATACAAAGTAAGCAAACTGTAAGTAATACAAAAAAAATAATTTAATTAAAAAAGAAAACCAAACCTTCCATGTGTTTAGAAGAGTTGAGCCCCCCTCCCCCTCTCCACACACCACCATCACCCCCCACCAAAGAGTTGGTTGAATGAAGAAATGCAGAGACTAGAGACATGGAGAGTTCGCTAAACGCAGCCTGGGCAGATATTGCAGCAAGGTTTCCCGAGGAGCTGTCCCAGCGTCTCGTCCACCAGCAATGGAGGAGTGCTTCCGTGGTTCTCCTCCATCACTCACACATGCTTGTCTCATTCTCTAATTTTTACCCCTTGTAGTTGTCTTGTCATAGCACTTCACTGTGACTTTGACTTGCACTCTCCTTTCAGTTGCTAGTGTCTGAGACGTCTCCTTGTGTGTTCCTGGTTGGCCTGGAACTCACTGTGTAGACTAGGGCTGGACTCAAAATTACAGTGGTCTTCCTGCCTCTGACTCTTGAACACTCAGCTGAAAGGTGTGCACCACCATGACCAGCCCTTGCAGTTTCTTTTTGATTACTTAGGTGGAACACTTTTTTTTTTAATATGTTTATTGGCCATGTCCGTAGTCAGTTTCTTGTGAAGTGTCAAAATCTTGTGCACATTCTCCTGTTGGATTGCTGATATTTTAAATTGCATTTTCTCAGCTGTATCTATTCTATATATTTTGTCCTATCCTGTAAGTTGTCCTCTTTCTACTCTTTGCTGTCTCTTTCTTTGTGAGATAGGGTCTCACTATGTACATCAGGTTGGTCTTGAACGCATGATTTTTCTGCCTCTGCCATCTGAGTGCTTTATTTATAGTCAACTGCCACCATGTCCAGCTTAAAAGCAAACAACAGCAATAACAACAAAACTTCTCTTTTAACACAGCCTTTTGATGAACTAATGTTCTAGCTTTCTTTCTTTTTAAACATTTAACTAATTCTTTGAGAAGGTCATGCAATGTGTTTGGTCATATTCAACCTAAGCCCTCTTAGATTCACCATTACCTCCTTACTCCTCAAAACTTTATGCCCTCATTTGTAAAGAATCCATCTGCTCCACTTGTGTTGTCCATATACTCCTGAGTGTAGGGACACCCACTGGAGTGGAGGCTCATGAGACCTTACTTTGTTTGTGAAGTCTGTGTTTACTCCAAAGTTCCTAACTCTGCATTTTCCTCCTTCTGTTAGTCTTAACTTTATTTGTAATTAACATGTAATTATCATACAAATGTGTGTGACATGATGTCCAGTGCACACATGTATAATGCTCAAACTAGGGTACTTAGTATATCCATTAGCTCAAACATTTACCCTCAGTTGGTAGGGAAGCACAGAAAATACTCTTGTTGCTTTCTTGTTGGCTGTAGTCACCCCACTGTACCATACCATTCCAGAACATTCCCCTGTCAAATTGCAGCTTTGGAGCCACATTGATCTACTCCTCTCTTTCCCCTTTTTTATTCTCCTGAAAGCTTTTTCCTTCACCTGTTACATTTATCTCTGTAGTTTATCTATAAATCAGTATGATCTAAAATAAGGGTCAACATGAAGATTCCCCCTTCCACGCACACACAGCTGTCTGACTGGTCCAGAAACATTATTTCAAAGTTCCCAATACAATATCTTGCGGGTTTTTTTTTTTTGCCATAAATCAAAAGCCTGCATGTGTGTGGCTCTGTTTTTCAAATTTCCTATTTCTTCTGCTAGTCAGCTTGTATATCCTTGTGCTTATCCCACAAATGCCTTAATTACTATAGCTTTCTACATTTTGATAGTGGCTTCTAGGAATCTCCAGCTATGTTTTTCTTTAAGATTGCCCAGACAACTCTTGGCCCTTTTCATTCCTTCATGAATTTTAAGACTACTTTTTCAATTTCACACACACACACACACACACACACACACACACACACACACACACACGTGCACGTACTTGCTCAGTTCTTGAATGAGATACATCAATTCTTATTAATTTCAGGGAAATTGTCATCTTTATAATATCCATAAATACAGCTTGTCCTCTGATTTATTTAATTCTCCCATAGTTTCACTGTATAATGTGTGCCTCTTTTCAATATAGAGGTTTCCCACACCTTTCATTGGATTTGTTCCTAAGTGTTTGATATTTGTACTGTAATGAAATGACAGGCTTTTGAGAATCTTCTTTTTCTACTTTTTTCTCTGCTATACAGAAATACAGTTCATTTTTTTTTCTAGTAGTCTTGTTATCTTCACTTGTCACATACTAAACTCAGTTCTTTATGGAGATGGACAGATGGCTGGTTTAGCAAATCAGAGTGCATACTGCTCTTTCAAAGGAACTGAGCTCAGTTCCCACCACCCAAATGAGGTGGGGCTCACAGCTAGTTATAACTCCAGTTGCAGGAGGATCTGATGCCCTCTTCTGGCCTCCTCAGGCACTTGCATTCACGTGCAAATACACATGCACGAACATGATTAAAAATAAATCTTAAATGAACTTCTTTTTTATAGATTTTCTATAAACATAGTCATCTAAATTCAAATGAAAATACTTGTGTTTTTTTCTTTTCAAACCCTCTATTTCTTTGGTGTGCTAACTTTGATTACAAGGAAATAAAATTGTGAAATAAAAATTGTCTCACTGTATAGAGGCTTTTAAATTTTCATCATTTGCTATGCTGTTTGTCAAAACTTTTAAAAATCACGAATGACTTGAATTTTGTAGAATGCTTGTACATGTTTTATATGATTCTTCTTCCAAGTAGGTGAATTGTAGTATTTGTAGTGGTTTTGATCTCTCCTTGCACTCCCCCCCCTTCTCTCCCTCTCTCTCTCTATGTGAGAAAAAAAGGCTGGGTAAGTGGATATCATTGTTTGTTTGCAGTGTTTGGAATGGAACTCTGGCCCTTGTGCATGACAGGCAAAGCATTCTACCACTGAGCTACAACCCCACTCTAAATGATTTGTTTGTTTGTTGTTTTTGGTGTGGTTTTTTTTGTTTGTTTAACTACTCTGAATTTCTGAAATAAAACTCACTTGATCAGTGCCTTAGTTACAGTTTCTAATTATGTGAAGAGACACCATTACCACGGCAACTCTCATAAAGAAAAACCATTTAATTGGGGCTGGCTATAGGTTCAGAGGCTTAGTCCATTAATGTCATGGTGGGAAGCATGGTAGCATGCAGGTGGGTATCGTGCTAAAGAAGGAGCTGAGGATTCTACATATGGGATAAGCAGGAAGCAAGAAAAGAGAGACAGAGAGAGAGGCAGAGACAGAGATACCGAAACAGAAAGAGAAACAGACACACACACACAAACACACAGAGCGGGAAGCTGGCTTTAGCATTTGAAATCTCAAAGCCCTTCCCCAATAATACATTTACTCCAACGAGGCCATACCTACCTAAACAGGGCTACATCTCCTAATAGTGCCACTGACCATAAGTATTCAAATCTGTGAGCTTATGATGGGCCATGCCTTTTCAAACCGTCACAGTCATGGTGAATACATTCTCCTTTTCCATATATTGATGGGATGTATTTGGTAATATGTTAAATCATCTGTTTTATTCTGCTGTAATTAGAAAATCATATGCAGTTAACTGCAAGAAGTTGCTCAGTTTCTTTCAGTGCTAACATTCTGTGAACATAGAACGCTGTGTATGTCATAGCAAAGATATTGATTGACATTGACACAATCAAGTTACCAACACTTCAACACCCCAAAGACCTCCAGCTGCTCTCTCCCTCCTCATACCTGTTCCTTAACCTCCGGCAGTGACTAATCTGCTCCCTACTTCCACAGTTTCCTTATTTCAAGAATTTTGCATAACCCTGTCATATTGTATTCAATCTTCATTCAGCAGAATTCTCTGTGTCCTGATTAAAGTAATTGCATGTAGTAGTTGATCCTTTTTATTGCCGAGTAGTTTTCTTTGGTATGGATGTAGCACAGTTTGTTTCATCAGTCACATCTGAAATGTTTCCAGTTTGGGGCTATAATAAAGCCACTGAAAACATTCATGTATAAATTTATGTGTGAGAATCAGTATTAAATTCCTTGGGATAAGTATTTAAGAATGCAGTTGTGGCATCATAGGATAGTCACATGTTTCATTTTATAAGAAACGGTCAAAGTTTTCACACAGTGACACTTCTATCTTCAGCAACAGTGTACGAAAGCATTGATTTCTCTGCATTTAGTATTGCCACTAATTTTTAAATTTTAGTCATTGGCTAGCTATGCAGTGATATCTCATTGTGGTTTTAATTTGCATTAATTTGTATTAATGATGTTGACTAACTTTTCATGTGCTTATTTGCCATCTGTATATCCTCTTTGGTGAAATGTGTCTTCGTGTCTTGTGCCCGTTTTCTAATTGGGTTGTTTGTTTTGTTTTTTTCTTGTCTTGTCTTGTTTTACTGTCGAGTCTTGAGCTCTTTATATATTCTAGATATGAGTCCTAGTCAAATACATGGTTTGTAAATACTTTTCCAACCTGTAGTTTGTCTTTTCATCTGTTTACTGTGCAGAGTGTTAGTGTTTAATTTGGTGGAGTCTAATTTAGCCATTGTCTTTTCTTTCATGGATAACATTGTTGAGGCCATGGCTAAGAATTCTTTACCAGTGCCTAGGTTTGGAAGATTCTTTTGCCCACATTTCTTTCTATATTATTTAGTTTTATTTTATCTGTAAAATAAAACTAATGTATGATCTGTTTTCAGTTAAATTTTGTGTGAGATTTGGGTTAAGACTTAACTGTTGTGCCAGTGACTGCTCAACAGCTTCAGCCTCATTTGTTCAAAATTCTTTCCTCCAGCAATTCTTTCTTCTTTTGTCAAAAACCTGTGGGGCACACGTGTATGGATTTGTTTCTGGATTCACTATTCTTCCTCCCCCAAGTACCACATAGTCTTAATTACAGTAATAAGTCTTAAAAGCAGATGCAGTGATTCCTCCCACTATGTTCTTTTTCAAAATTGTCTTGTCTAATTTCTCTGACTTTTCATACAAATTTTAGAATGTCTTGCTTTTATCTATAAAAACCATGTTGAAGTTTTTGTAATGACAGCATGAGACCTTTGTATCAGTTTGAGAGGGCCGGGATCTGTATTTTGTTGACTCTTGTAATTCATGTGCACCTGAGTATGCCTTTTCACTTATTTAGTTCTTTGCATTCTTTATCTGTATTTTGTGATTTTTTTTTTCAGTTTGAAAGTTCTACATGTTTTATTCTATTGATTCTTTCATATTTTGTTTGTGGAAATTAGACACAGTTTTGCATTTTAATTTTGATGCTCACATACTTGTTGTTAGTATATAGAAATATGATTGTTTTTTAAATATTTATCTTGCGTCCTGTGACTTTGCTGTTTATTAGTTCTAAGAAACTTTTCTGCAGATTCCTTGACATTTTCTGCATACACAATTATGCCTCTGCATATAGGAAACATTTTGCTTTTTCCTTTCCAGTCTGTGTGTGTTGTCTGCTGTCTTCCATTCTTTACTTTGCCTATTACAGACTAGAATTTCTAGGATTCTTTTAAAGAAGAATGCTAGATGCTTTTCTCTATCTATTGATGAATTTGTGTGATTTTTTTTTCTTAGTCTACCAATTTGGAGAATTATGTGGCTTGGTCTCTAAGTATTAAACCAGCCTTGCATTCCTGGAACCAATTCCTTTTCATTGTGATATATAATTCCTTTTATATATTGTTGACTTCCAGTTGTTAGTGGTTTTTCCATCTATTCCCATTGCTCTGTGGTTTTTTGCTTGTGTATTGTTTTCATTCAGTGTTGGTGTCATGTTGGCCTCATAAAATGAGTCTCTTCTCCCCCTTCCACTTTCTGGAAAAGATTACGTGGAGTTTGAGGGAAAATGTCCTTTAAACTCTTAGTAACACTGTCCAGTGATACCAACAAGGCCTAGAGGGGCCTCATTTGGGGCAGTCTTTACTTTCAAATTCCATTTCTTTGTTAGTTAGTAGATTATGTAAACCACTTGCTCCACATAAGATGAGTTATAGTAGCTTGTGCCTTTCGAGGACCTGGTCTCTTTTATCAGAATTGTTAGTTTTATGTGTGGAGAGCTCTAGATGAAATAGCTTATGATATCCACAAGGTGGATATCAGTAAGATATCTGCTTATCAATATCCCCTGCTACAGTTCTGACATTTGTAATTTGTCTGCTTTTTTTTTAATCTTTTGTCAGTCTTACTAGAGTTTTGCTAATTTTATTGACCTTTCCAAAGAATGGACTCCTTTTGTTTTATCGATCTCTGACCCTTGAAGTCCTGGAATATACCTCACTTGTTCATGGTCAGTTAGTTTTCAGTATGTTTTCCAATTCTGTCTCCTAATATTTTGACTTTAGATTTTATGTCTATGTATACAAGACAAACTTATCTGAAATATTCCTTTATTATAATGTTCATGACTAGTTTGGGTATCAAGATTTTTCTAACTATTTGGTTAGCCTCAGAAAAATGGTTGAGGAATGTTCCTTCTTTTTCTCTCTTTGTACACATCTGTGTAATATCAATGTTATAAACACATAGTTTTGTGCACTTAGAAATGTTTGGTGGCAAATAGTTTCATCTCTCTGTATAGAGTGAGGTGGAGCAGGAAAACATTTTTTTTATTTCCTGCCATCTGCCAGATACCATGCAAGGAATTTTACATTCATTATCTCATTGTTTCCTTGTAAAAATATCATCGGAAGAGTATTTGTACATCTCTCCTCCTAGCTCAGAAATTGAGATGCATTGACTTGCCTAAGACCATACAGATGTGGGAAGCAAAGCTATTTTCTGCAAGGTGATATAGCTCAGTCAGTGTGTGGTTCATTGCTTTTTCAGCATGCACAAGGCCCTGAGTTCCAACCTTAGCATAGCAGCTGGGGCAGGGAGGAGCCACGTTCTTTCAGTACACATCTCCCTTTATGTTCCACATTCTGAGATGGTCATCTGCTCTCACACCTGACTCCTCCTAGTTGTTAACTGGTTTAGAAATGTGTATTTGATTGGTTAGTTGGTTAGTTGATTTTGTTTTGTTTCCACTATAGATATGAGGAAGTTGGAGTTCAGTGAGGTTGAGGAATTTGTCCAGAGCTAAAATATCAAAGATGAGGCCAAGCTGGTCTCCAAGGTAGGGTTTGCCATTCTTCAGTTGGAAAGTGTGGTCTTTGACATGAGGCCAGAATGTTCTCCTCATAGCAACGGGTACTTTCTTGTGTGCTAGTGACTGTTACTATCACTAGTAGCTCAGGGGAAAGGATATTTCAGGTGGTCAGGACAGCTACTGACCCCAAGCTCCAGGTTCATCAAAGAATCAAAGCTGAAGACAGAGTGGAGAACTTGGTTCCTGGGTAGCTGGAGAAAAAGAACCAGGAAGCAGAACTGTAAGGCTGGGAGAGACTAGAGGGTAGTTTTGCAAACCCATATTAAAACAAGAAGATGGTTTGAGAGGTTGATAGGGCCCTAATTCTCATCCTCCTGTCATGGGAATCAGCTTCCCAAGCTGGACATGAGCAGATTGGATTTCCTCTGCCCCAGCACGGTCCAAGCCTAAGCGCTTCCTGAATAACATATGGAAGAGGAAAGGATGGTGGAGGTCAGAGGAGAAGTACCCCGAGGTCTTTGTCCTGTACAAGAGGCATAGGGGAGCTTACAGATTGCCAGGACTAGCAATCTAATTATTCAGGAGGAAGACAAAGCTCAGAGAATGAAGTGACAGGTTTATCCAATGCCACATATCCCTGAAAGGCTGTCTGGAACACAGGGCACACAGAGACTGTGAGCATTGGGTTTTCTCCTTCTGGGTCTAGTCTTTCTGCAACAACTGCTCTGTACTGTGGTGGGAGTGGGTATGGGCTCTGAGGTCTGACCCTGGTCCCTAGGAGCAGATTCTTTGAATGAACGCAACTAGAGTTCTCTCATCTGTAGCCTGTTGTAGCAACCATCTAACAGCATTATTGCTCAGAGTAAATAAGTAAATATACTGACGGGAAAGACAGGGGCTGGCATATGGGAAGCACTGCACAGCTGCTATTGTTATTCGTTTTTGTTGTGGCTGTTAAAGCAGGGTATCACTGTGTAGCCCAAGCAGGCCTCAAACTTGCAATCTTCCTACTTCTGTGTCCAAGTGTTGTGATCTGAGACACATACCACATGCCTGGCAGTGCAGTTTTAATCTTACTATTGGAGGCTCTGGGTGGGATGAAAAGGAACAGCACTTAAGAATCCTCTGCCTAGTTTCCATCCTAGCCCTTTAGGCACTGGCTCTGTGACTGCACAGGTCCCCTTTATTTCCTGGCCTCAACAGTTCCATCTGTGACACGTATTACATTCAAGAATGGACCTCCCTTGCTTGCAGGGCTGTTGGTGGAATTTGTCTCAGTCATCCAGACATGTAACAGATCACAGACTCCTTGGAGAATGGGTGGCCATTATTCTTACTACTGCTGATACCTAACATGCATGGCACAGAGAAAGATCCTACCTGGCTTCAGACACACAGACCTACTTCTCAATACTTTGAATGCCAGCATCACACTCTTTCCTTTCCCATCACAGCTAGGCAGTGCCACACTTTCTCTGTTCCTGCACAGGCTAGCTTGCTGACTTCACAGCTCTCACCGTCTGCATAGCACTAAAGGCTGAGGAAGCAACTCTAAGGGATGCTGAAGATATGGTTGCATGCTGCACTGCTGCCACTGATGGTTACCTGAAATGGAGAGATGAAGCCTGTGTGCAGATTACCCTCCACCTGACAGGAGCCTCTTGCAGGAAGGGGCAAAGTAGAGAGGTTGAACGCAGAGTTAGAATCATAGCCCAAGTCTCCCAAATGCTAGTTTCTCTAAGAGCTGTGTATGTCAAAGTTGGTACATATCTGGGCATGGCAGACATTTGAAGCTCATCCTATTTTGTTTATGAGTAAGATCCAGAAAGAAGAAGGTCCCAAAGGTGTTCAAGGAAGGTAAGGAGCCCAAGACTAAGGTTTCCTTGGCACAGATTCTCCACACAACTCCCAGTGCAAGACAAGCTATGGGAGGGAGATGCATGTTAGACTGACTCCCAGCACAATAATGGATGCTTTTAGCTCTCACTCAAACAAAGTCCTCTCCTCTTTACTGCTTTGTAGCCATGGAGACCCTCTCTTGCTTCATGTAGTGGTGCCTCCTCCTATGCAGCTGAGCCCATTTAGGAGATATGATACAAGTGCTTTCTAGTCTCAGTGTGTCTGACCAGCCTCTACCTCTCCAACTCTTAAGTGGCACTGTGGAGGTTTGTGACAAGCAGAACACAATGTATCAGCACAGACTTAAGTAGAGAGCTGGGGAAACTGCTGAAGACAGATGCTGCCTCAAACCCATAGCATCAGGACCTCTGGAGGTAGGTCCCAGGCTTCGGGTGGGGAACAGGCTCTGATTAATCCACAAGGAGGTTTTAAGGAGCAGTAGGGTCAGGAAGCTCTCTAAGGGCTTTTCTGCTTTACTGTGGCTCCAATTCTGTCACACACTCAGGTTGTCTTGGATTGCAGGGTGGAGGGAGGTTCTGACAACTCCACTCCTGCAGCTGCCACACTGAGCATGCCAGCTAAACTATATAGGTCATTTTCCCAGGGTTAGAAAATTACTTTGGGGTTTCCGGCATTGTCTGAATTCCTACTGGGACGCTGCTCCTGTGGTAGTAGTCTGTCTGTCCACACTCCTGTCTCTCTCTCTCTCTCTCTCTCTCTCTCTCTCTCTCTCTCTCTTTCTCTCTCTCTGACACCCCCAGACTGCCCTCTGGGATGGCTGACTCCATGTGACAGAATAACAATGCAGGCTGTGGGATGAGCACAATCCCCAAATCATTCCACTGTGCTAAGTCTTGGTTTTCTCAGTGATGTATAGATAGTAATAGTACTCAGCTCACAGAACTACAGTGAAAATTGCTAAGCTAAGGACATCTATTCAGGGTTGGGCCTTCCCTCTTCAGTTAAACCTATGAAAATACACTCATAGAAGGCCCCAAGGAACACTCAACAAATGCACAGGAACTTCATGCCCCTGAGGCCTTTATCTAAGCTCTATATTCAGCTTGGTGCCTGCCTCCTTCAGGGGAAGCTTGGATCAACTAATTTGTTCTCAACTGAAAAAAAAAAAAAAAGGTAAGCCAATCCGATTTGAGGACCAAGCACTGAAAATCTGCCCCCTGTACCTGGAGAGCTTACTTGTCTGTGAGATACATTCATTTCACACATGCTTGGCCGCCTCCAAGCAAACCCTTAGGAAGGGATTAGACTCTCCAGTGTCCCCAAAGTGACCAGGATAGAGCTCAGAAAACTTCTCAAATCATTCACGAAGAGGATGGTATTGGGGTTCAGACCCAGTGATATCTCTGGGTGTGTGTGTGTGTGTGTGTGTGTGTGTGTGTGTGTGTGTGTGTGTGATAGTGAGATTGTGTTTGAAGCTGTCAGTTTGCACAGGATGTGGGTGGAGGCTCATTTATCATTTCTATTAACATCTTTTTCAGCAAATATCAAATTGTCACCCTCTTTCTGTGGTGGCTGGTGTAATGAGTCTGCTTGAAACTGGCCAGATTAGCCAAAGATTCCACCCAGCCTCCCAACACAGGCAGGGCTTTCTCTTTTCTTTTTATTTCTCAAGATGATATATTCTTTCAACAAAGCTCTGTTGAGCACCTATTATATGGAAACACTGTTGAAGGTGCTTCACAAACGTCATGAAGCAAATAGACCCTCTCTTGTGAATCTCACACTGCAGTGAATGGAGGAACAACAACAACACATAAAAGACATGGTGACTTCTGGTAAATGTTGTGTGGGAGCAGAGGGAAGCATGAAGAAAGAGACTGAGGGGGAGATTCTAAATTTAAGGTCACATTGAGAAGGTGACACTTGAATTAGCTCTGGAAGGACAGGCAGAACTCCTGCACCACACAGCTAGCTGAGAGAACAGTCTAGACAGAGAATAGTCCATGTAAAACATCTAGTTGCTTGCATGGTGTCAACGGAGAGACTGCAGAGGCCATTGTGACTGAGCAGTGGCACAAAGGGGAAAGAAGAATGGGATATGAGGGCAGAAGGAACAGAAAGACCTCATCTTAGTGGGTCAAAGAGGCATGGGAACCAATGGTAGGGACCCTTCAAGCTTGGATCCCTCAGGCATCACAAATGGGCTGTGGGTGGGAGGGCAGTGTGTTGGTAGACAGAAGAGTTGGTTTGGGGGTGAGGTCTGAAGACAGAGATGAGCTCTTTGTTGGCAGATGGTATATGGGATGCAGAAGCAAGAAAGTAGTTGAGGAATCCCTTAAACAGAATGAAGCCCACACTGTATCCCTGCTGTTGCCACCTTGATCCACAACCTTCTGCTGGTACCTTAGCAAAGGGATCCTCACAGGGAACTTTGCTCTTGCCCTGCCCCTTACAATTTACCCTCCTTTGAAATATTATGGATCAGGTCATGGCACATTTATGTTTCAAACTCTCCAATGGCTTCCTGTGCTACTAAGGGAAAGGGGGCCACATGAACTGACTTTTACCATGCCTGTGATTCTCTATGCATCTATATCCCTACTTTTTCTCTGTTCCAGATGGCTAAGTTGTCCTAGGAACTCAGTAAGCTCATGTCCACCTCAGGATCTTTGCATTTGCTGCACTCTCTACCTGGAATGTTCTGTCTTAAGTCTGCATGATTAGCAGTTTCTTGTTCTTTAGGTCACAGCTGAGATGTGCTTCCTTAAAAAGAATCTGCCCTGTGCTACCATCCTATCTAAATTAGATTAGCCATTCTAAGTTTTCTGTCTTGTTTTGTTTTATTTCTCTTTATAACACAGTCCATGGGCTCAATGTTGAGGTCTGTGACTTTTGTCTTCTTCACTCAGTTCCCTGAGGGGAAAGGCGGGGACCACACAGAATTGGCCACGCCTGCATTACAGTGGCTGAATCCCAGACAGATGACACTCAGCAGCAGTGTGTGTGGTAGTGCGCTAAATCATTTATAGGCCTGTGTAATGTGTGCAGAGAACTTGAGAAATCTGTGTTGTGAATCCACAGATGGAGGAACTGAGGCACTGAGAAGTCAGAGGGTTCGCACATGGTAGAGCCAAGACTGAAAGTCACATTCATGTGCCCTCACCACCTGGAGAGAGAGAGAGAGAGAGAGAGAGAGAGAGAGAGAGAGAGAGAGACTTATTAGTTACTTCCTTCATTGCTGCAACAAAATACCTGGCCAAAGCAGCTTAAAGAAGGAAAGGTTTACAGGTTTACTTTGGCTCACAGTTTGTAGCTATAGTCTGTCATGGCTGGAAAGGCACAGCAATAGAGGAATGAGGCAGCTGGTCATGTTCACTCACAGGAATCGGAGAGTAACGAATGCTGGTGCTTAGCTAACTTCAGTCTGGGACCCCATGGGATAAGTGCCAAAGCATTGAGGGTTGGGTTTTTTTCTCATCAGTTAAACTTCCATAGAAATATGCTTGCAAACATGTTCAGGAGGTGTATTTCCCAGGTGAATGCAAATCTAGTCAAGTTGACAATGAAGATGAACCATCAGAGGCACGCTGGATATACTTTTGGATAGATGAAAGATCAAAATGGTTAAATAAAAAGGCTCAACTTCAGGCCTCTTGGGTATAAAATCTGTATTTGACTTACACTCATAAGTTGCCATAATGTTGCCAAATATGCCATAATGGAGCATCCCACATATTTTTAATGTGAAGTTGTGGAAAGAACATGACCTTTGGAGTTAAACACGCTGAGAAGTGACTTGGTCACCTCTGACCTCTGAACCATTCTTTGTTCATTTGTAATATGGAACATTTAAGGTTGTTGTGATCAGTAACCTATTTCTTCTCCAGCATTATTAATTGCTATTCCATAATAACCATAATCTATGCTTTTGTAGCTTATTATACCCATTCTTCCTGCCTCTCCGTCGAACCCCCAGTCCACATACTCATCCATTTATTTATACATCTGCCTACTCATGTATACTTTCACAGCACATGCATACACACACACACACACACACACACACACACACACACACACACACTTTCTCTATCCATCTAGCCACCTATCTGTTATCCATTCATTTATTCAGTCACTGATACTGATGAGTCTCTTACCGTACTCTGGGCCCTGTGATATAAACCATGAAATTCAGGAACAAAGAAAATTGTCTTACTCTATTTTTTTGATGCTATAACTCAGTACCCTAAACAAAGTGATTTTAATTTTGTAAAGTTATATTTAGCTCATAATTATAAAGGTGAAGAACTTCAAGACTGAGCAGCCTCATCTGGCAGGGGTCACATTCTGCTACATGTATAGCACAAAAATGGAAGGGTAAAACATGCTGGAACAGAAGACTGAGGGGACACATAGGGGCAGACACTTTACAAGAACCTGCTCTCTGCCTTCATGAAAAATTATCCAGTTTCACACAAAAAAGACATTCAACTATTTTAAGAGGCCTCACTTCCCAATACACTGACTGCAAAGGCAGTCAGATTTTAACACGAATTTGATGGGACAAACCTCATCTCCCGGACCAGGTAGCAATAAAGTTTGCGCTCAGACTGTTCGGAGAGCAGAAGATGAGGAAGATAGACACCGTGCCCTGTGTAGAAACTGATGATACCCACTGACTGAAAGCCGGAAGACTACACTGTACACTTTCTCATTCCCGACCCCGAGACCACAGGGACATGCTGCGTGCTGTCTTGCTTCTGAGCCAGGGACAGTGCCTTGAAGACACTGGAGCTTTAGCCCATGAGCCACAGAGGATACAAGCAGAGATACAAGATTGTAGTCACTGCATAAAGTGACCTTTCTGATCCCTGCTGACTTCTGGCTTGAGCAGAACAGAGTTGGAAACGGAGGGGCCAATGAGAAAGCTTTGGAGTAGTGAGAGATCATGGGCAGCTCAGCTGGGGCAGCAGCAGAGCTGCAGACAGGAACAACGAACTAATTTTGTTGTGGTGTCACTGAATAACTGGGGAGGTGAGGAACAGAAAGACAAGCAGCTGGCTCCCAGTCTTCTGCTTTGGACAAACGGGGAGCTGGATGAAAGGTTCCAAATACCATTTACCGTGGGGACAGGAGACAGGGAAGTGGGTGTGAGCCCAGTGGTTTTGACTGTCCAAAAGCACCTTATTGGTGTTTGCCTCAACCATTAACAAATGATTCTTCCTTCGGAGATGCAGACAGGAATCTTTAGCATCCATAAAAGAACCCCATGGCAAAGGGCTGTCTGGAGCCAATGGGCAACTCACCCATCCATTTAGCATACACTGCCAGGACTTACTCTGTGCCTGACTTAGACTAGGCTAGCCTCTGTACATCATGGACAAGTAAGTGGGAGAAAGAACCACTGTTCCCAAATTCTAGTCTGTGTCTCAAGAAGCCAAACTGGGAACACTGTGGAAGTAGTTGTCAATTCCCTGCCTGAAGACTTCATACAAGAGATGCGCTTTGAGGTGGGCTTTGAAGTATGAATAGAAGTTCATTGTGCTGCTAAGAGATTAAGTACACCTCGAATACAAAAAAAAAAGAAACAAAACAAAAAAACACACACACACACACACACACACAAAAAAAAAAAAACATAAGTAGAGACCTGAAGAAATGGCAAGGTGAGAGATGATCCAGAAATGGGAGAGAGCTATGGGAGTTGGAAGCTGGGAAGGACAGACCCTGATAGCCCACCTTGAACAAAGGTGAGTTATTAGAACTATGTTAGCATTGGCAGCTACCACGAGCATGTGAGAGTCTCAGGTTGCTGTGTTGCCCTGGAGAAGCAGCAGCTCACGGCTGTGCACAGGTATAGCAGGTCATTTTATAGCACGAAGGAGATGCATAATGCTGTGACTAGGGGAACTACATAAGATTGTGTTCCAGGCCTGCTACGAAACATCATGAGACATTGCCAGTAAACCAAGTACCGCTCTTGAAGGATGGACATGAGTAAATAACATTTGACACTGCAGCAACAAGGGCTGCCTCACACACATTTTCTGCTTGGTTTCCCATGGCATTCCCTAACTGAAGGAGTCAGGGCTTCTAGAGAAATGGCCGGATTGGGGGGCTGGGCAACGAAAGGCTGAGATGAGCCTGGAGCATCTTGCAGTGCCAGAGAATAAGGAATCAGTCACAGAGGATGGAGCTGGAGAGGGACGCAGAGCCAAGCTGAAGGAGGTCCTCCTAGCTAAGGCGGGAGCAACTGGAGCAGAAAATAAATAATGATAGTACTGGATTGTTAGGAATTTATTTTTATTTCAGCTCAGTTTTAGATTTATAAAAAAAGGTGCAAGGATACAGAAAGCCTTCAAGTACCCTGCACCTACTTTTCCCTGTTGCTAACGAGTCACATCACTATGGCACGTTTGCTCCAATTAATGCATCACTACTAACACATGTTTGAGACATCGTTAACCAAACCCATACTTTCTTCAGATTTTCTTCGAGTTGCTCTATTTGATTTTTCGACTTGTTTGTTTGTTTTTCATTTCTGGAGGTGGAGTCCAGGGTCCTGCACTCAGTTCCACCCTTCTTGGCTCTTAAGTGACTTGATGAATGACTTTTACCTATTCCAGCTCTGTGCCCAGGACACTGCATTACATCTGGCCAGTGTGTCTCCTTAGGCTCCCTATGGCTGAGAGGGTCTTCCAGGATCTCCCTCTTTGTGACGTTGACAGTTTTGAATAGTATGGTGGGGTGCTTAGTTGGGATCTGAAAACTCACAGTGTTCTCCCGATTAAGGTGGGGAGTGAGTCTGGAGAAGAGCAGCACAGGTGTCATGCAGATCAGTGGGGAGGTATGCTCAGTTGCTGATGCTGACCTCGATGCCCTGGCTGAGATTGTGTTCGACGTGCTGCACCAAACTGCTTGTTCCCATTTGACACACTGTACTCTTCAGAAGGAAGTTCAGGGGAGAGCAGTGATGCCCTACCTCCTCAGAGGTCCTAGGCTGTTTTAAGCCAGGCTATAAATAA
This sequence comes from Psammomys obesus, assembly GCF_907164565.1. Taxonomy (NCBI): domain Eukaryota; kingdom Metazoa; phylum Chordata; class Mammalia; order Rodentia; family Muridae; genus Psammomys; species Psammomys obesus. The sequence goes on along the minus strand of NW_026589447.1, from coordinate 2,127,743 downwards.
CAAAGGCCTGTTTGCCCATACTGTTAGAAATGATTGTCTAACTGGGCAAATGGGGAAGAAGACAAATGTTCCATCACAGCTGAGAAAGAAAGAAAGAAAGAAAGAAAGAAAGAAAGAAAGAAAGAAAGA
>NW_026589447.1:2116344-2127604 GCF_907164565.1 Psammomys obesus | reverse complement strand
AGAAAGAAAGAAAGAAAGAAAGAAAGAAAGAAAGAAAGAAAGAAAGAAAGAAAGAAAGAAAGGGATCCATGTGATGGCACGTGTCTGAATTCCAGAAGCACTCAAAAGGCCAAGGCAGAAAAATCACAAGTTCCAGACTAACCTAGACTACACAGAGATGGGGGGGGGAGATGTGGTAAGATAGGTGTGACAATTAGTGAGTGAATATTTAAAGAGAAACAGGGTTTGCACAGGCTAACATCATCCCCAAGGCAACTTGGTGGTGAACACAGCTCTTAGACAGCAGCTTGACCAAGTGATGAAGGTAAACAAGCGGGCATAAGACATAGCGATATCTGAGTCTCTCCGGTGAGCTGAGAACTGCACTATCCTTGCCCTCAGAGCACCTGCTTTTCGGAAGATTCAAGACCACAAAGATCTGTTGCAGATCGGAAGGGTATTGGGAAGCAATATAAACACAGTGGTAGGAGCCTGAGTAGGGATCTGTGGCAGAAAGAGAAGGTTTGTAGCAATCTGGGGAAGGGTAGTGAACTCTACAGTTCAGATGGTAGTACTGAAGCAAGGTGAAATTGAAGTATTGTACTACAGTTATGTAAGATTTTAATATTAGGGGAAGCCAGGTGAGGGGTGTATGGCGACGAGCTGTTCTATTTTTTACACCTTTTCTGTAAGTATAAAATTAGCTCAAAAATAAAAGGTTGAAAAAGTTACCACATAAAAGATTTAGGGCAGATCTGTGGAGGGCCTCTGCTGGCAGAGCCAGCAGATGTTTTGGGGGAGTTCTAAAAGGTACCTGTCTCTAGCACTTGAGGAAGATCCTTGTGGGAGGCCTGGACAGTTAGCTACAAGGACTCGGACTAAAGAACTCTCTGAGTCCCTTTAGGACTGTCAGATTCCCCCAGCAGAGATTTGTTCAACATGCTAACCTACAGTTGGCCAGATGGCCTGTGTCTCCAGGCCAGCCTTCAGTCATTGGCTGACACTGTGTTGCCCTCTTTCTCCTCTGCAGTAGGCTCCTGGTAGGGGCAGTTCTGAGTCCCCATGCAGGGAGTGCCCATCCTGGATGACAGAGGGGGCAAGGTGAGACTGAAGCTGGGGGAAGGCTTGGCAGGCAGGCGAGAGCATGTGGGTTCTCTGGAGGGAGGGGGCTCAGACAGTGGTTAGCAGCAGAGTGGGGCTTAGCAGGGAGAAGGGGGAAAAGGAGGGGGTTCTCCTTCTCAAGAGGCCCTTTCATGTTGAAATCAGCCAGCATGAATGCTGGCGGCCCAGGAGCCCAGCCGGGGGAAATGTGAGAGCCCCCTTATCTCTGCTCATGTCACAGCACCGTCTGCGGTTCCCAGCCGGCCAGCGAGGATGCATTAGAAGAGGGGGGGTATGCAGGGGTGTTTATCAAGACCCTTGAGCTGGGCTCACTCAGTTAAGGGAGTTTGGAAAAAGGAGGTTCCAGCCATAGTAAAGGGCTGGAAGTGAGCATGGACTGGGCACACTGAATCTTGAAGCAAGGACAGTTAGAGGGCTTCGGGCCTATGGTTGGGGACTTGGCAAGAAAGCCTCTGGTACTACTACCCTTATCAAATGCCTGAATGTATAATACAGCGTGCCTTTCATGGCCTCTGGGTGTGCAGACACAGTTTACACACACTCAGGGCCAGGGCACCAACCCCATCTTGGGAGAGGCCTGAAGCACAACACTAGCTCCACTTCCATATTCACTTGTCTGTCCTAGGTTTGACTGGGGAGGCTGTGGACCCACATTTCTTGGGACACTGTCTGCCCAGGAGTGACCCCTGCTGTCCAGATAGTCTTGGAGGCAGAAGACTGAGCCTGTTGACTTCCAATAGCTTGCATGGGGTGTTCCTGTTGGGCCTCTGTCACCCTGAGGCCTCATGTTGCTCTTCAACAGGCTATGAGGTGCAAATCAGCCCCTGCAGGACAGAGGTGGGTGAAGCCAACATTTGGCTTGTGGGGCACTACTGGGGCCCACAGCTGGAGCTGTCAACAGCTGATGTTTTTACAGACACCATTTGCCTGTGCATGTTCCTAACCTCCAACACATTCCCACCACAGAGAGGGCTCTGGCCTCCTCCCCCTACTACACAGGGCTCTGGAAGATGTGGCTGACTAAAGTTAGGTTATCAAAGTAGCCTCTGCTCTAGAGGATTCCATATAAGTGTGGTCAGAAACTGGACAAGGTGAAGCAGATAGCTTCAGGAGCCCCTGGGGAACCAAATATTACTGAGGGTCACTCTGTCCATCTGCTTCTTCAACTTAACCAGCCTGCTATCTGGGCCCTTTCCTCTCCCCATCATGTTTGCAACATTGTTTGAGGGGATCAGTCTCTTCTTGAGCACCAAGTCCACCAGAAAAAGCACAGGCATCCAACTGGTCCCAAGTAAGATTCTTGAGTAGAGACAGGGCAGGGGATCTGAGAGTGGCAGGGGCTTGACAAAGGGCGGTTTTCTCCTGGTATCACAAGCTCCCTAGGACCTAGCCCTCTGAAAAGCCCTCTGCACTCCCCCATGCCTCACTCCCACACACAGGGGCAATTCTGTTACTCCTGATGGACTCCAGTGAGAAGGCAGAGAATGGTCAGGCTGTCATGGGACAGGAAATGGAGGTTAACTTTGGAATCCTATGTAGTCCACACAAAGCTCTATGGCCAAAGGCATCTGTGTCTAGATTTTTGTTCAAGGTCAAACATCAGCTCAATGACTATATTCTGAGTGCACACAATGTGCCTGGCATTACATGAAGCACTTTTACAAAGAGACAACTACCATTACTCAAGTGCTTGCTATGCGGCATGCAGTCATGTGCATAATGCTTTTGGATCGTCACAAAATTCTGCAAGAGGGACTATTAGCATGTCCCCCATGGGAAAGATGGGGTAAAGTGAGGGCCAGAGAGCCCAGCCATGTGATCTGGGTCTCCCAGGAAGAAAGTGGTAGAGCTAGGAGTCCACCCTATTTCATAGGCCCTGCACCATCTGTCTCGGAAGAAAGCAAGGATAAAAGCCATCTGCACTAAGAAGAGAGACAGGCAGCAAGAAAAGAGTTCTGGCAAGGAGCCAGCTTCCTCCCTGAGACTCAGGGCCTTGGAGAGATGGGGTGGGTCCTTTTTGAAACCTCACCCCAGGCTTACCAAGCCTGGGTTACCTAAGGGTGGAGGGAATGTTGTTGGGGCAAATGAGGGCTCTGTCGGTGTGCCTGCACAAAGCTGAGGGTCAAAGCCAAGGGACCCAAGAAAGCAAAAGGCAGAGCTAGCTAGGAGGTTTCCAGGAATTCTCAGTGGACAGACCCTGCAAATGCTTTCCGAGCAAAGAATGACACTTCCTGCTTTGTGAATCTGAAGGATCTGAAGGTGCCAGCATGTCTTTCAGTAGTATGCTGGCAAACAGAGGAAACTAACCATTACTGTCCAGCAACTTCTACACTGTTCCATACTTCTGAGAGCTGAAGATTAGGACACATTACACCCATTTTACAGAGGGAGATACTGGAGCTCTGCTAGACTTGAGGAAGCTAAAACAGTATGGTTAAGAAGACGATATGTGTAGTTTGGAAACCCAGAGCCCGTTTTCATTTGGACTGCCATAACAAAATTAGCTGTGGCTAATTCATTCATACTTAACTCCTCACAGTTCTAGAATCTGGAAAGTCCAGCCTATATCAAGGTGTCAGCAGGTTCAGTGTGCAGTGATGGGTTCTCTCCGTGTCCAGAAGAGTGCCTTCTGTTCTCACATGGAAGGACAGCAAAGCCCCCTCTTGTCTTTCATTTTGTTTGTTTGTTTTGTGGGGTTATTTTTGGTAGCTTAAGTTTCTCCTTGCCTCTGCCTCCCAAGTAGCTTCCCAGCTTCCTTTAATAAGCCCATTAATCCCATTCTTGAGGATATGCCCTTAGAACCAAAATTATCTCCCAAAGGTCCCCACCACCTCTCTATAGCATTATATTGAAGATAACTTTTCGTTATTATAAACTGGAAGGGTGGGCATATGTTCAGTCCACACGAGACCTGTGCTGTTTAGGTTTTGTCAACTTGGCATGAGCCAGAGTCATGTAGAAAGAGGGAAAACACTTGAGACAATTCCTGCATCAGATTGGCTTGTAGGCAAGTCTTTGTGGCATTTTTGTTGATTACTGATTGATGTGGGAGGGCCCAGCCCCGTGGCAGGCGCTACCCCTCAAAAGATGAGCCTGTCTGGTTGAAGAAAATAAGCTGAGCAAGCCATAGAAAGCAAGCCAATAAGCCTCTGCTTCAGTTCCTGCCTCCAGCTTCCAGCTTTACATGAGTTCCTGCCTAGGCTACACAGTGATGGACTGTGAGCTGAAAGATAAAATAAACCTTTTTCTCCCCAGGATGCCTTTTTTTGTTGCTAAACACAACAACAAAAACCAAACTAGGACAAGAGGCATGAGCCAACAGGCACCCTTAAAGGTAGACTTTCAGAGAAGCCCCATGCGTGGCAGCAGAGGGGTCCTCAGAGCCCATGGCTGTCTTCTGTGCTCATGATCTCTACTCCCAGAATCTTTTGGACAGCAATGGCTCCTTGATACAGTTCTGGTAAAACGAACAAACAAACAAACAAACAAATAAGAACCTGTCCACTTTGGGCTAGAGGGAGGTAGAGAACATATAGTCTAACATGCCCCCTCCCTTTGCTTTAGTTCTAAATCCTCTGCAGCATCCATGATATGGTTTCTGCTAGAATTGCAAAGAGGATGGGTATTCCAGGTCCAAGGCCCAACTTAAGCAAAAGCATGGTTCCCAGAGAGACCACAATGGATTCAGGGTGAGTGAGATTAGAGTGTTCAGAGTAAGAGATAGGAAGAAAGTGGGAAAGCTGACTCTGACTCCAGCTGAAAAGAGCACTAAGGTTCTCTAGGCAACACCCTACCCTGGACCACACCAGAATCTGTCCCTCCCCCTTCTCTTTGGCCATCCTACAGGATCTGAGGAGGTAAAAGAGTCCTTACACCTTGGCTAACCTGGCTTCTTCCCTTGCATGTGGGGAAAGTGAGGTCTGAAGAGGCAATATGACTCAACAAAACAAAACAAAGGAAAAACCTCTCTGGAGGGCCTTTGGTTGATGCTCCATACATATCACTCACCTGAAGCACTGGAAAGGCCTAGAACCTCTTCTCCTGAGCCAGCCTCCTCATCTCATGTGCCTTCCCTCCCCAGTGGTCAGGCCAACACCCCTACACAGTATCCAGCAACTCAAAACACATTTGCAGCATCAATGTAAGATTAGGTCAGCAGATGGTGAGGACTTCAAGAGAGCAGTGAGGGCCCAGCCCAGGAGCCAGTGACCTGAACTTGAGCCTGTAATTGCACTCTCCAGGCCATGTGGCCAGAGCAAAGTTGCATACAAAGGTGATGCTTTGGCTAGCTTTCACTATGACACTGGGTGAGTAGGTGATATGCTAGAGACTTCAGAAGGCCAGGAAAATCAATCTACTGTTTTCTCTTCTCTAAATAGGTACCCCATCACCCTGCCTCCAGAGGATCCTTGGTGAGTGGAAGGGCCCTGTCCCTCTATTGATCTGTAGTCAGTTTTAGTTAATGTGGGAGTTCCCTGGTCCACAGATGGAGTTGCTTATCAGCTAACCCAACCCAGTCTTCTTGATGCACTTGTCCCCTCTCTTTACCCCGTTGCACATCAGTGTCTGTGGGAGTTCCTTCTTCAAGTATGTTTACCAAGAAAGTGCACTTCATAGGCACTGACCTCCAGAACCTAAAACAGTGAAGGTGGAGGACTTTAGAGGTGAGGAAACCATGGCTTCACAAAGATAAGTAACTTGGCCAAGGTCACTCAATAAGGGCATCTTGGATTGTAACTGAGATATGTCTAATCTGAAGTTGATGCCTTGCCAAGAATTCTCCCTCCACATGCCAAGGCAAGGCAGTCCCACTGGACATGTGCCTCATAGCAGACCCTGCTCTGGCCCCTCCAATACAAGGCATCTGTGTCTACAACAGAGTGTTTGGCCATGGCCTGAATATGCCACCTGCATTACTCTAGGCAAGAGCTCCCACCTGCTTCCTTAGAAGGGGACAGATGGACTTTTGTCCCACCTACTAGTCCTACAACAGAGAGATGTGGCAGAACTGAGATGAGAACTTGTTCAGATACAGAGCAGAGCTGTGCATCCAGGGCCTAAGCAGGTGAGTATCTGTCTCTGTCCTGGGCAGGATGTCCCTGGGTAGGGGTGTTGGCAAGTCCCACCTCTACCCAAATTTTAGTTTGATTTCAGCTTCATTATAAATTTTGCCCAGTCAGGTCACTAATGCCCAATTTCTGAAACACTGCAGAGCTGGAGGAAGCTGGCTCTACATTCCTGGTCGCCCAATCAGGCATGGGTACCACCTATCTGAAGGAACAAGGGAGAAGCTACTCCACAGAAGGTAGACCTTCATGTATGCATCTTAGTGGCACACTGCTAACCTAAAAGTGTGGGGTCAGAAGCCACTAGAAGTTTCTATTTGTTGAGCATCTCAACCACTCAGCTTCTTCTTGTAGTGTGAAGGCTGCATTTCATAGTGAGGATGGGAGAGAAAAAGACAGATGGCCTGGTCAGGCTGAGGGTTGAGAGAACAAGGAAAGTGAGCAATCAAATATGCGGCAAACAAGATGGAATAGGCCACTATCCTCAGCAAGCTCTGTCACCGATTTTCAGTTGCCCCTGTGGACCAGTCACTCCTTTCCTTCGAGCCACTATTCAGGACATATTTATCAGGGCTGCAGAGAAATGGGGAAGGACAGGCTTATTTCCTCTGAAGCCCCATCTCAAATGCCAGAGGAAAGAAATTGTCCTTTCTAGGCTAGTTCTGGAGGTGGGTGTTTCTGAAAGTCACAGTTATGCAAAAGCAAAAACCAAACTTTGGAAATTCCAAGTGTGTCTGTGGCTGGAAGCTGAGGGAGGAAGCAGTGCTGCAGAACTGTTTGCCTATGACTCAAAGCCTCGTGGGGGGTACAGCACACATTCTGCCGGATGGGGCTACCTAGCTCTACCACGTCCCCGTCCCCGGCTGCCCACCCAGCTCAGCCTCAATGTCTCATCCACCCCAGCTAGTTCTTCCTGCTTGACCTTCCCTGGAAGAAGCCAAAAAGAGACTCTCTCTCTCTCTCTCTCTCTCTCTCTCTCTCTCTCTCCCTTGTCAGGCCAACCTTCACATTGTCACTGTAAGTATGAAGGAAGCTTTGGGGAGGAGGAGGAAAGAGTGTTTACCTGCCCACTGTACCAAGTATGCAATGCTTACATCCTTTCAGACATTCTCTTTTTCTTCCTCTTCCTCTACCTCCCCCTCCTTTTTGGTTGCTTTGAAACAGGGTCTCTCCATGTAGCCCAGGCTGGCCTCAACCTCACAACCTTCCTGTTTCTGCCTTTCTCTTTGATCTTCAGAAACCTTCTGAGTTAGGCATGAGAGACAGGCCACTCAGGAGACTGAGGCAGGAGAATCAGAAGTTTAAGGTCTGCCTGAGCACATGAAAAATTCAAGGCCAGCCTTGGCAACCTGCTAAGATAATGTCTCAAAAATAAAATAATAAAGCTAGGCGTGATGGTGCACCTCTTTAATCCCAGGCGTAAGAGGTAGACAGAGTTCTCTGAGTTTGAGTTCAACCTGGTCTATATAGTGATTTCTAAGTCAGCCCTTTCTATAGTGACCCCTTGCCTTAAAAAGGGGGGAGGGAGGGATGACAGAGGAAGACACATGACACTGACCTCTGGTTGGATTTGCTTGTGCATTCTGCTACACACACACACACACACACACACACACACACACACTCACACACTCATGTGCATGCACACATAAATACACACCCCCACACAGAAACACATAGAAAAAATAAGAGTAAGAAGGAACTGAGGCTAGCTTGGCGGCAGACCACATATGGGAGGCCCCAGATCCAACAAGAAAATAAAAGCCTCCCCTAAGAGCACTGCCATTGCTACCTTATGTTCACCCAGGAAGCATAAAGCTAAAATTTCAGATCCAGATGCCTAGCTCCTGCCAGTGCCCAAGGACATGTCATGAATGAAGGAAGAAGCCTCTCTGACAGCTGAGCCTTGTCACTCTGACTGGCAGTTGAGGTAAGTCTTGGTCTTGAGGTCAGCCTCCAGCCACAACCTGAGTGATGTAGGGTTCAAGAGATCTGTGGGAACATTGTGGGGTAATATGCTCTTGGTATTGTGCCCTTACTGTGAGGAGACTGGAAGTTTTCAACCAGACTCTAGTGTCTAGAAACTACCAGCCAAAAAAGGGGACAGAATTGAGCTGGTCTCCCAAGCACAGAGAGGCTGTGAGCAACAGGGAGACAAGTGCATTGTCAGAGAAAGGGACAAGCAGAGAAACAGAGAGACATACTGGAGTCTGGAAGATAGCAGAACCAGTGAGAGAGACAAAGACTGGGAAAGAAAGACAGATTGAGAATAAGAAAGCCAGCAAGATCATGAGCTGGAACAAATGGGGCCTAGAAACAGAGAAATGGTGGCAGCAAGAAGACAATAATGGAGGAAGCCAAGAAAGAGACATGGCAGAACCTACAGGACAAGGGGAGAAGGTAGAGTGGAGCCAGTGGGAGAAAGCTGGGCCTGAGGCTACACTGCTGTGGTCAGTTCTGCCTTCCACTTCACTGGCCCTCCTCTTTGTCTTTGTCTCCTCTTACCAGTCTTTCTTATTCAGGACACAGAAGAAAAACAATACCATCTGGGTAGCAATCAGAGCTTTGAGGGCCTGGAGGCCTGAGCCACCATAGACCTACCTTTCCTTCTGTATGTCTCCATGAGGGTGACAGGATGAGTGACCCAGACCTGTAGCTCATTTGGCAGGAAGGTTTGGCCCCAAGAACTGCATGGTGCCAGAGTTACTCCACAGTGGAGAGAGCATACTCCCTAGCCTTGTTTTAGTTTTCCTTTTCTCTTGATGTGTTGGGATCCCTAGGATCTTGCTGATGACACAGTATACTTTTCTCTAGGCCAAGGGACACAGGGTGCCTTAGTTGTTGTGATGGAACACCATGACGAAAGCAGGTTGGAGATGGAAGGGGTTATTTGGCTTACACTTCCACATCACCATTCATCATCAAAGGAAGTCAGGGCAGGAACTCAAGCAGGGCAGGAAACTGGGGAGGTAGGAATTGATGCAGAGGCTATGGAGGGGTGCTGCTTGGAGAAAAAAAAAGCGCTGCTTAGCTTGCTTTCTTTTTTAAGATTTATTTATTTTATGTATGTGAACACTGTTTTCATGCACAGCAGAAGAGGGACAGATTCTATTATAGATGGTTGTGAGCCACAAGTGGTTGCTGGGAATTGAACTCAGGGCCTCTAGAAGGGTAGCCAGTGCTCTTAACTGCTGAGCCATATCTTCAGCTCTAGCCTGCTTTTTTATAGAAGCCAGAACTATGAGGCCAGGGATGGCACCACCCACAATGGGCTTGCCCTGTCCCATCAATCTAATTATGCAAATGTCTCATAGGTTTGCCTGTAGCCAGACCTTATGGAGGCATTATCTAATTGATGTTCCCTCCTCTCAGATAACTATATCTTGTGTCCAGTTGACATAAAACTAGCCAACACACAGAGGAAAGGGCTGATGGCACTGTAGGAACCCCTTAATATGTTTCAGGTGCAGCTACCTACCCTTCCTCCTGGACCCATTTGTATATGAGCTTCCCTCACCTCTGCTATGTTCCTCTCACTGAGGCATAGATCATCCTGATGCGCTGCCTAAATCCTGTCACCCCTTAACCATTGGCCCCAAGTTCCAATTCTCCATTCCTAGCTCTTGGGGCCCAGGAAACCAGGATTCTGAGCAAGTATTCAGAACCATCATGATTGCCACTTGTTTAAGTCCAGGGAGAGGCCTCTAGTCTTCCAGGAAAACTCTTCCTACCATCCAAACCCTCTCTGGTTGCTCAATAACCCCTTTTCTGCCATCCACTGGAGGCTTCCGTCAGGAGATACCCAGTGTGATGGGCTCTCTCTTAGCTGGCACTCCTCCCACATGTCCTGAGATATCTAATTTTTGTTTGTTTGTTTTTAAGGCTCTTGCTATGTAGCCTAGACTGCCCTCTACCTCTGAAATACTGGGTTTTTAGGTGTGTGCTGCCATACATGGCCCCATTCGTTCTCCAGGACCCTTCAAGGAGTAGAGAAATGCCCCCTCAGCCCCTGTTCAGTAGTGTGTCCAGTACACAATGCTCAGATAGGACTCCAAAGCTTCTTTCCACTTGGGAGTTGAACTTGATAGGGCTAAGCTGAAGGAAGGGCGTGTGTGTGTGTGTGTGTGTGTGTGTGTGTGTGTGTGTGTGTGTATTCCATCTTAGCAGTAGTATGCCCCAGAGCACCAGGCATTTACCAAGTGGAAGCAGTGGAGAAGGTGACAGGCACTGCTCTCAGAGGGCCTGGGGACTACATTTGACCTGGTTAGCTGAAACAGCTGCTTTAGATTCAAAAAGAAAGAGAGAAAGAAAAATGAAAATGAAAAAGGAGGAAAGAAAAGAAAAGATCTCTGTATAGAGGTTGTGGGATGTTCTGCATGGTCTAAAGCCCATTTTCTCATTACCTGGGAGGGCAGGCAGACCAAAATGTCCTTTATAGCATGGGAAAAGGGACATGAGCCTCTCTCCCACCGTAGCCCCTCTGTCGAGAAGAGGTTGGCATAGTCACTCTCTCAGGAGGTTAGATCACTCAGTAGTTACATGGAGAGGATACAAAACCCCATGAAAGTGAAAAATCCTGGGAGTGACCATCCCTAGCCTCCCTCTAGAAACTGATACCTTCTCCTTTCCTTCTGCCTCCTGCCACAGTTAGGTCCTTGGGTGGCATCCTTTCCCCCATTTGAGCTGTGATCCTGTCACCAAGGGATGCACCCCCATGCAGTGTGGTCACCCAGCCTAAGGTGAAGCAGTGTCCCCAGACTTTTCTGCTCATTTTATACCCTAGAGACTGGCTGAGTTCTCACCATTAATAATGGCTCAGGCAGATCTTCCATAGCAGAGTGAGGAGTCCCTGAGGCCCCAAGTGACAAAAACACTGAGCAATCTCTCCCTAAATAAGTGTTCCTAACGGTGGTGAGAAGTCTCCCAATCCCATAGCCAAGTTCTCTTAAAACTGTCTTTTGGTAGTACAAGTGCCCACAGGGCTGCCCATGTAGCACCTGCCAGAAATAGCCACCCTTTTTCAAATAATCACTAGAGAATGAAACAAGAAGAAGAAGAAGAAGAAGAAGAGGAGGAGGAGGAGGAGGAGGAGG
>NW_026589447.1:2082510-2116244 GCF_907164565.1 Psammomys obesus | reverse complement strand
GAAGAAGAAGAAGAAGAAGAAGAAGAAGAAGAAGAAGAAGAAGAAGAAGAAGAAGAAGAAGAAGAAGAAACATTTGAGTAGTAACCCCTGGGTTAAAATTAAAATGTTCCATTTTCTAACTGTGTAATATTGAGTATATCCTTTAACTTCTCTGTACCTCCACTTTTTCATCTACCAAAATGATGGTAATTACTAGTGTCTCCCTGTACTGTGGATCCTGTGATCCCCAGGTCAGGCAGGGATGTATATAATTCACTTATGTATTCAAAGATTTGTGAGGCTGGGAATGTAGCTCAGTTTTGAGAGCGATTGTCTTGCATGAGAAAGGCCCTGGGCTTGATCTCTGGTTTCACATATACCAGGTCTGGTGCACACTTGTAATCCCAGAACTCTGGAGATGAAGGCAGGAAAGTTGAGGGTTCAGTGTCATCACCAGTTACATAGTGATGAGTTGGGCTACACGAGACCATGTCTCGAGAAGGAAAGAAAGAAAGAAAGAAAGAAAGAAAGAAAGAAAGAAAGAAAGAAAGAAAGAAAGAAAGAAAGAAAGAAAGAAAATAAATAGAATCCAGGTGGTGGTGGTGTACAACTTTAATCCCAGCACTCAGGAGGCAGGGACATCTCTGTGAGTTCAAGGCCAGCCTGCCCTACAGAGTGAGTTTCAGGAAAGCCAGGATTACCTTGTCTCAAAAAAAAAAAAAAACATAAAGAAAAAGAAAAAAAGGAGGAGGGGAGGAGAAAGAGATGCCTTGTTAAGCACCTGCTCTGCAGCAGACACTACTCTAAGGCCTTGAGGTACCTGAGGCAATGAAGAAAAGTGATAAAGCCCTGTCTTTGAGGAGTGTTCTTTTCAGAGAAAGCAGATGCTCAATAAATCCCTAACAGCAGCAAGTGGTAATAAGTCCTATTAAGGCAAGGCAGGGTGAGGAGACAGAAGGTACCGGCATTGGGGCCTTACACTGTTCTGTCTTCCTGCACAGCAAGGAGCTGACCACTGCCTTCTCCAGTGTCCATTTGGCTCCTTGTTTGTGAGTGACTGAGCCAGGCAGACAGAACAAGACTGATCTGGAAACCCAGTAGCCTGGCCTATTTCTGTCCCAGGGCTCTGGAGCTGATCCAGCCCTGATCCCAGCCTCCACTGCTTTCTCAGCTCCAATTTACAAGTTGGCCTTGTCTCCCTTTTCCTCTGGCCAGTCTTCCCTGCTGCCTCCCAGCAGCCAGCTTTAGTACTCCTTCGAGCCTGGGCCCCTCCCTGTAGATCTTCCCCACTGGCAAACCCTCTCTTCCTCTGAGTCTACTTTAAGGCTGCCACCCTCCTCCACCCACGGTGAGAAGGGAGCAGGTCAGAGCAGCTGGGGCTTCACTGATCTGGTACTAATGCCATCTCCTACGACTTGACAGGAGAGCAAGCTATTCAGAGACCCAGAGCTCAGCCCCTCCTCCTCCAACCTCAATGCCAGAGTACCAAAGATACTGTGGCCTGCGAGGAATGGGGTGAGTCAAGGAAAGGAGCACCCCCAGGGTGTTCTCAGTCTTAGGGGAAGGGACCACAGCAAGGAAGATCCTGTGTAAGGCTCTGCACCCCTCAGAATGTCTCCAAAGCAGACATTTCTTGAAGCTTGAGGCAATTCTAAATGTCCTTTCAAATGCATCTGCAGTTGTGTTCTGATGATTTTTCAGTTTGACGAGACAGCCATGTACAAACAATGACATTTTTGTGATGTTGTTTTCAATGCTGAGAACAGAACTTAGGGCCTCAAGTATAGCAGGCAAACACTCTACGACTAAGCCATAACCCCAGCCCCAAAGACACAATCTAATATCCTTGAGAACATGTATACTAATGGTAGCTAACAGTTATTCCATGCTTACTATATGCCAGACCCTGTTCTTTGCATATCACACACATTAACAAAATTGTTCTTCGCAACAAACCTTGGAGGCAGGGCCGATTATTAACCCCATTTACTTCTGAGGAAATTAGGGGAGAGAGAGGTTTAATATCCAACCCAAGGTCAGGAATCTAGCAAACGACAGAGCTGGAAAATTAGCACAGACAGTCTTGACTTCTGGAATCCATGTGTTTAATGGTACTACTAGACAGCTATAACATTCTTAAATTATAAAATATATTTCTGCACAAAAGACTCTGTATAATGTCTGTGCCCAGTTTAAAAGACAGTGAGGCAATGAACATCTGTGACTTTAGCTCCTAGCTTAGGAAATAGAGCATCACATTCATGTGCTTTCTCTTTCTGCTTCATGAGACATCAGGCGTATGTCCCCATATCACTCCAAACTCTTGGAGGATGTGGCTCATTACTGTCTAATAATGAGCTCCCCTCCTTCTAGGCCTCCTATACCTATAAGACTTTGTCTGCCAGGGGCCCCTGGTGGGGTGCTGGTATGTACTTCTCTGCCCCTGCCAGGATAGACCCTGGAGCACAAGAAGGAAGACTAGGATTGGTAAATGGGCTGGAGGCCCTGTCCACTACCTGCCTCTCCTGGCGTCGGTGCTGTCTCAGCCAGGCATGAATGCCTTTTCTCCTGTTGGTGCCCATTGGCTGGTGCTTCTGGCAGATGGATGAGAACAGGAAGGAGGCATGATCAGGAGAGGAAAGGAGCTGGTAAGACCTCACTAGGCCTGGGCCCTGCAGTGGGGGCCTGCAAGGCACCGAGCCAGCACAAGCCAACTGACCCTGCCCACTTGAACTCAGCTGTACAGTCCAGAGCAAGGGTCTGTGCTAGGAACTAGGCACCTCATTCCAACTGGCTGGGGGGGGGGGCATTCATGCATCTGATCCTCCAACACATTTTTCTGTATGCTGAATCCATATCTAATGCAGAGCGGTGTACTGGAAGCTGTAGCAGAAAAAAAAAAATACTCACTCTTACTCATGGAGGTTTTAATGTAGGCAGAGTGAGTCTGCTATGATTACCACTAGAGTTATAATTTCATGAAAGACTGCGGTGAGTACCTGGAAGGGAGATCCAGGCTGCTAAGAGGACAAAGGACAAAACTGTCACTCAGCCTGAAAGTCAGATCTAGCTTAGGAGTGAATTAAGAACGTAGTCTGCCTCTTTCTCTGAAAGGAATGGGACTTAAGAAAGGAAGAAAGAGCAAGTCTAGCTTCTTTCTACTTCAAGTCGTTTTCATCTTATTCCATTCCATTCTGTTTGAGACAAAGTCTTATTATATAGTCCAGTCTGGCTTCATACTCATAACCTTTCTGCCTCAGCCTCCTGAGTACTATGATCACAGGTATGCATTGCCACAGGCTTGTCACACTAGTTATGATTCTTTTCTTTTCTTTTTCTTTCTTTTCTTTTCTTTTCTTTTTCTTGAGACAGGGTTTCTCTTGTAGTCCTGGTTGTACTGAAACTCACTCTGTAGACTAGGCTGGCCTCAAACTCCACCTGCCTCTGCCTCCTGAGCACTGGGCTTAAATTCTTGCACCAACACCACCCAGATTTTTGTAAAGTTATTATTGTTTTCGTTGTTGTTGTTTAGACAGGGTCTGGTGTAGCCCCAGCTGACCTCAGTATTTAACTAGAATGACCTTAAACTCCTGACCTTCTTTTCTCTACCTCCGGAGTGCTTGGATTTGGATTATATGTCACAGCACCCATTTTATGTAGTATTAGAGGTTAAAACCAGGACTTTGTGCAGAGAATCTATCACCTGAGCCATATCACAAGCCCCCGAGTTATATAAAAGAGCCAAAAATCTGTTATGTTCTGTCCTTCAGTACTGCCCCAGTACAGCCTTTCTTTCCTCTTCCTTACACAATGAGTGCTGGGAGGAAGGCTCACCACTCCCCGATCCACCCCCCACCTCCTACCCCTACCCCCATTTATTCACTGAGTCCTACATCTAGTGGCAAAAACAGAATGAGCCTACTAATCAGCCAACAGGGCCCCCAACCTGCCTCTATTATCTGTTACCTGGGTAACTGGGCTGCTCGTACTCAAGCTCTCCCATCAGCTTAGCCCAAGTGGCCTTGAGTCTCACAATCAATTTCTGGCCTGCTTAGAGGACACTCGTCTCTCCACCCTGTACTCATTTAAGAGACCAGACCTTCAGGAAAGGAAACTGTTTCAAGAGACACTGGGGAAAGAGACTAAAAGCCACTGTCCTGGCGTCAGAGCACCAAGAGGCAGAATGAAGCCTCTGTCTATTGTCCATTCTGCCATCTTTCATGGAAAATGCTGAGCACTGTGCTTGGCACATAGGCACAATGCATTGCAGAGTGGTAGGCTCTTGGGCCAAGTAACCATGGTCTGCATTGTTGGATGGCCTGGTTGGATGGCCTTGGCCATTTCCCCTGAGCATCCTAGTCCTTATGTATCATCTGTAAACTGGGAGAGATGATACTTGTGCCTGTACCCTAAGGTGTTGCACATGCTAAGCAGGTTGTTTACAAAGTGCTTCAAACTGAATTAGGCATTAGATGTGAAGATTGACTCCTTGTAGCTTTTTTTGTCTCCAGGAGCCTGGAATTAGGGGCAAGTGTTGCTTGGAACCCTGCCTTGGCCATCTCCAGGCAAGCTTATTGCCCCTAGGGGTGGAACATGAGCAGATCTGGTTTCTTTGCCTTGTCAGATTCATTGAGCTTGCAGCTGCTACAGATGGGAAACACTCAGCCACCATCCAGATCAGCTATAAAGCCCCCACCCAGCCTGGTGGATGGGAAGCTGCAGCCAAAGGGGCAGGCAGGGCTGGGCCAGCAGCACTCCTGGCGAGATCAAACTCAATCTTGTGAGGCTCTGGTTGGTAGAGACATACTCAGACAAAGGGGCTAGAGATGGCATGAAGTTATGTGCAGGGAGTCCTGTACTCCCTGCTCTGTGGGGGAAGGGAGGCTTTCTATGCATTCTTCCCTGGCTGGGACACCCCCCCCCCCAACCTCAGATACTCCTTCTGGGATTCCTTTGCACCAATCTTGTTTCTCTGAGAGGCTGGTTCACAGGCTAGGAGGAGTCAGAGCCATTGGCTAAGAATGGAAGGCTGGCTGCCAGTTACATGTTAGCACTATTGCATGGGAAGGCATGAAATGGCTCGAGACTCGGCTCCATCTTAGCCTCTTCTTTTATTGATTTGGCCTGGATCCAGGGTGTGGAAATCTTGATGTTTTCCCATGAGTCCTGTAAGAGTACTGCCAGGGAAACTGAGCCCATTGGTAGACAAAACAGGGGAAGGAGGTGATTTGGAAATGCTAGGTAGACCTATGATTCCTGGCCCCCATAGGTGCCTGGGCTATTGAGGACCTGAAACAAGTAAGACAATCACTGCCAAGCACTTGGACGTGCTCACCAGCAAGGATGGGAAGTGAGGCCAATGCCAGTGTACTTTGCCCAGTCTGCTTCAGAGGAGGGGACCCTTAAACTTGACTCATCAGTGTAGTCAATATTTGGGGTGAGCACTCATTACTTCCAGGAGCTGGAACAGTTCCAGGTGTGGGTGCAGCAGTAACCTGAAGGAAGCCCATATCATCCTAAACTTCCATCCCAGTGAGGATGTACTGTGAAAGCCCGTGGAAAAGTGTGAAGCAGGGCATCTGAGGAAAGGTGTTCCACGTATACAGAGCTTCATGAGAAAATGGGTGGGAAAGCAGAAGCCTCATTTTAACATCAATGTTTGATGTGGCTGAAGCCTTGGCATCAAAAGTGAAAGTGGTAAAAGATGAGAAGAGGTGTGGGTGTGGTACAAGTCAGCCAATTCAGGAAGTAGAATTTGTCCTGGGGATGTCAGGGAGCCACAGCAAAGCTAAGAGCAGGAGCATGATATGCATTTAGAATGATGATTCTGGGCTGTGTCACTGGCCCATCATAGGTGATTTTCTCTTGGCTCTTCCTCAGTCAAGACCCCACATGAGGCAAAGGTTGGACATAAAAAACAAGGAGTAGGATGAATCTGTTGAGCACTTTTTGCCTGGTTTTCTTTTACATACTATTTCTATTAACTGCATTAGAGGCATTATATAATGCTGGGGGAGTTAACTATATTGTTCCAGCAACAGCTTTTCTCCTTAGCACCTTATGCACACAGAATATTATTAAGTTATTTCTTATTGTATATTTTCAAAGTAGGCAGCAAGAGTTATGTTACTTTGCCAGAGCAGAAGTTGACGCTGTGGCAACGAATGATTAAGCCTTCTTATGGGGACTTCTTGTTCTCAGATAATTCATTCTTTTTGAAAGGAGGATTAGTGTTCGCCTAGATAATCTACCGTGTAAATCAAGGCAGATGCTGACTCATTAGAGAAAGAAAACTTTATTTTGCAATGTGTTTTAATATACTTTAATACCATTGCTTTTGGTGATTGTTGTAACTCAAATGACATGCTTTTCAGTTGAATTCTTGGAGAACATGGCTCTATCTTCACATTTTATTCATTTTTATTTTTGTCCTCAGAACATCACTGTGTTTTATACATCTTTATGATATTTGAGGATTTCACACATGAGGACACTGTATTTGCATCATTTTTACCCCCTCCTCCTTCAACTCCTTCAGGGTTCCCTAAACCATCCTCCTCTCAAATAATGACCTCTTCTACATTTACTGAGTCCAGTTAGTATTGTCCTTATTTTCATGTTTAGGGCTGACCACTTAGGACTGGATTATTTTCCTACAAATAAAACAAAGCAAACAAATAAACAAACAAAACAAAAAAAAAAAACTGCTTCTCCCTCCCTCAGCAGCCACTGACTACCGGTAGCCCTTCTTCTAGGGGTGGGACTTTGTGAAATTTTCCTCCATCCATATGTGTCAATTGGTGTAGTCTTTGTAAATTTTGTTCAGGCGACCATATTGTAGAGAGTTCATAGAAGCTATATCTCTGTCCTATCCTGAAGACGTTATTATCATGCAGCAGTCATCCTGGTTCTCAGGCACTTCCAATCATTCTGCCCATCTCTTCTGCAGTGTTCCCCCAAGTGCTGGACGTAGGGACTGTATTATAGATGTCACATTTGGGGCTGGGCACTCCACAGTCACTTATTCTCTACCTTTTGACCAGTTGTGGATCTCTCCACTCATTTCCATCTGCTGGGACAAGAATCTTCTTGGATGAGATGTAAGGGCTGCATTGATCTATTGGTAAAAGGATGAGTATTTAGAAGCCACTTGGAAATGGCTGTGTTATAGTAATAGGGCTGTAATAGGTTCTCATTTAGGGCCTAAGACGTCTCCAGCCATGGATTCTTGTCTAAATTATAGTAGGTAAATCCAGGCATCAGTTGCTTACAATTGAGGAGGCTTTAGATCCAATCAGACAGCAGCTGGTTGTCGCAAGATATAAGCACCATTATTGCACCATTGAGGATATCTTAATAGTTCTGTTGTGGTGGTGCTTCTCAGGGTTTATATCTGGGTCAGACTGTTGGCAACTTTTCTCTCTTGGAAGCTTGCATATCACCTTCCTACACTCTGAGAGCTATCCCTCAGAGATGAGGCTTCTGGATTAGTACCAGCTTGATTTTTCCAGGTCCTGTGATGAAAATCTATGGTGTCTTCAGCAATAGGGGCTTACTTTTACATTCTAGAAGGCAATTAAGAGCAACGGCCATAGCTTATACTATTGGGGGGTCACTTAGACCCCTGACCAACAACTCAAAGGGAAGTATCCTCAGACTAGCATTGAGATTTTTGTCAGTCTATGGCTCCTGAGAAAAGTATTATCCTACTGTTAATAACTGGGTTAATGTATGTGTATGTGTCCGTGTGCATGTGTGCATTTTAAGCAAGCTTATAAAATAATGGGTTTCCTCATGGCTTTCCCAAACATACTTATTTATCCTTCTTTCCTCTCTTCATCTGTATTATCCTCTGTATTACCACCCCTCCCCAAGTTAAGCACTCTCATTTTACTTTTCCCACTTCATGTTACATATGTCTTGCTATCCCCTTTTATAAAGCTCCTTCTTCCCTAATGCATGGTCTCTTTTTACTTTCCTAGCTTCTATGATCACTCTAGGATACTCTAAAAATATAAAAATTAGATCTAAGACCCACAAATAAGAGACTGTCTTTCTGCTTCTGAGTTTTGCCACACAGTCTAATTCTAGCCATTTACTTGCAAATTTAATGATTTCTTTTTTTATAGTTGAATAGAATTCTGTTGTGTAAACTTGCCACATTTTCAGTACCTAGTTATCAGTGTAGGAACATCTAGGCTGCTTCCATTTCCCAACTATTATGATTAGAGTATCAGTGAGCATGGCTGAGTAAGTATCCATGGAGTAGGATGTTGAGTCCTTTGAGTATATGCCAAAGAGTGGTATAACAAGGTTACATGGCAGCTCTATTTTCAGCTTTTTATGGATTCTCCACGCTGATTTCTAAGTGGCTGCATCAGTTCGCAATCTCACCAGCAGCAGATAAGGGTGCCATTTTGCCCATATCCACTTCAACATTGTTATCAGTTATTCCCATGATCTTAGCCATTCTGATTGGGGTAAGATAGAATCTCAAAGTTGTTTTAATTTGCATTCCCTAATTGCTAAGAATGTTGAACACTTTTTGAGATATTTCTTAGCTACTTTTATTGCCTTTCTTAGAACTTTCTTTTCAGATCCACAGCCCATTTAAAAATTGGGTCATTGTTTTCTTGACTCTGTTTTTGATTTCTTTATATAATCTAGATACTAATCTTCTCTCAGGTGTATAACTAGCAAAGATTCCTTCCCACCATTTGAGTTTCTTCACTCAATTAATTGTTTTCTTTGCTGTTCAGAGCCTTTTAGTTTTTTGAGGTTCCACTTGTCAATTGTTGGTATTAATTCCTGGACAAATGGAGCTTATTTGGAAAGTCTTTTCCTACACTTTCAGGTTTAAAATTGGGGTCTTTGGTCCCTTTGGAGCTAATTTTTTGTGCAAGGTGATAGACTGAGTCTAATCTCATTCTTAAATATGTGGAGATCCAGTTTTCCCAGTACCAACTGTTGAGGATACTGTGCTTCCTCTAATGTATATTTTTTGAAAATTAATAAAATATGCTTTAATTATATAAAGCATATTTATATGCTTTAGGTTTTTATTATTTTTTAGGAGTGAAGTAGTCCATTTTGCAACATGTCACCTTGAGGAACATACTGATCATTTCTAAAAAGTTTTATAGTAGAATATTTAGGATATTTCAAAATATACATTTGTAAGTAGAAACAATTTGACTTCCTTTTCAGTCTGTATTCCTTTAAGTTCCTTCTCTTGTCTTATTGTCTTAGCTAGAACTTGAAACACTGTGTTGAAAAGGAGTAGGTATAGTGGACAGCCTCATCACATTTCTGATTTTATTGGGATTGCTTTGAATTGTTCTCCGTTTAGGAAGGTGTTGCTTGTGGGTCTTTTCATATACAGCCTTTATTACGTTGAGGTATGTTCCCTTCAGTTCTGTCAAGGACTTTTATCATGAAGGCATGTTGAATTCTGACAAAGGCCTTTTCTGTATCTATTGTGATTTTTGTCTTTAAGCTTACTTATATGATTTATTTGTTATTGGTTTCTATATGTTGAGCCAACCCCGCATCTGTAGGATAAAGCCGACATGGTTATGGTGAATGATCTTTATGATATATGACTGTATTCAGCTTGCACATACTTTATTAATGATTTTTACTTATGTATTCACCAAGGATATTGGCTTAGAGTTCCTGTTGGCTGTTGTGTCTTTACCTTGCATTGGTATTAGAATAATACTGGCTTTGTAGAGGAGTTTGGAAGTGTTCCTTTCATTTCATTATTTTTTAATAATTTGAGAAGTATTGATTGTATGTTTTCTTTGAAAGTCTGGTAGAATTCTGCTGTGAATGCATCCAGACCTGGACTTTTTTTAGTTAGAATACTTTCTATTGCTACTTTAGTCTCCTTATTTGTTATTCATCTGTTTAAGCTTTTTATATCTTCTGGTTTCGACTCAGAAGTATCTAGAAATTAGACCACTTCTGTAAGGTCTTCCTGTTTAATGAAGTATAAATAGTTTTTTTCCAAATATTGTTTTACAATTTTCTGGATGTTGTTGTCTGTTACTCTGTTTACCGCTAACTAAATCTCTAGTCTTACTAACTTAGATCTCTTCTTTCCTTTGGTAAATTCAGGTAAGGGTCTGTCTTTAGGGGCATTGATTATTTGCATTATTTTTCTTATTTGATTGCTTGTTTCCATTTCAACAATTTCTACCTGGGTTTTATTATTTGCTCCCATCTACAGGATGCTAGTTTGAGTTGTCCTTTTTTTCCAAATTTTTGAGGTGTATCATTAAGCTATTTATTTGTGCTTTCTGATTTTTTAGAATGTAGCAACTTAGAGCTACAAACTTCCCTCTTGGGGATGTTTTAATGCATCCCAAAGGCTTTGAGTTGTTGTAATTTCATTTATTTCCATGATTTCTTTCTTTCTTGATTTCTTCATTGACCATCCAATAATGTGTTCTTTAATCTTCATGAGTGTGTGCAATTTATAAATGTTCTTATGTTCTTCTGCTCTTGATTTGGAACTTTATTGCTTTATGGTCAATGAAATTTTCAATTTTTTTCTATCTTTTTATATTTGTTTTATAGCCCAATACTTTAGAGAATTTTTCTTGGCCTGCTGAGTAGAAAAGGTCTTCTTAGCTGTATGAATAGAATATTCAATAGATATTTTTTACGTCTCTTTGATTGATTAGTGAGATCAATTAATTTCAATGGTCTTGGTTTATTTTTTACCTGGATGACCAGTCCATTGGAGAAAGTTGGGTACTGAAATCCCCTACTCTTACTAAATTGAGACCAATCTGTGTCATGAAATTAGGTGTGCTAGAGTTTCGTTTAAGACTGTAATGTATTCCTGGATAATTGTTCCCGTGATCAAAATGAAGTGTCCTTCTTTGTCTCTTCTGATTGATTTTGGTTTGAAATCTACTTTGTTAGATACTAAGATAACAACATCTGCTTATCTCCTGGTCTCATTTGCCTCAAATATTTCTCTCACGGATGCGGATTGGGTCAACATAAGGAAACCAATAATGTAATAGATCATATAAGTAAACTTAAAGATAAAAATGACACGATCATTTTAATAGACACAGAAAAAGCCTCTGACAAAATTCAGCATGGCTTCATGATAAAAGTCCTTGGCAGAAAGGGATTAATGTTACACTCTAACATAGTACCTGTTCCTGAAGGTAAGTTGTGTCTCTTATAAACAGCAAAAAGTTGGATCTTTTTTCTTAATTTGTTCAATTAACCTGTGTCTTTTGATTGGGGAGTTCAAGCCATTAATATTTAAAGTTACTATTGAAAAGCATGTTGATTACTGTCATTTTGTTGCTTGTATTCTTATTTCTATTTTGGTTTGGGTTATTATAGCTTCATTGGTTTTCTTTCTGTAGACTCTTGGGTGTGCTTATTATTAATCTCATCAGTCCAAAACATTACTTCCAGCATTCTTTATAGGTATGATCTTGTAGATGAATTGTTTTAGCATGTTTGAATCATGGAAAGTTTTTCTTTCTACTTTAACTATGGCAGATACTTTCACTGGGTAGTGGTCTGGATTGGCATCTGTGGTCTTTTAAAACTTGGAGCAAGTTCTTTTGGCTTCTAAAGTTTCCATTGAGAAGTCAGCTGTTATTCTGGTGCCCTCATATGTGATTTGTGGTTTTTCTCTTGCAACTTTCAATACCCTTCCTTTGTTCTGTATATTTAGTGTTTTAGCTATAAAAGGACATGGGGAGTTTCTTTTCTGTTCCTGTCTATTTGGTGGTCTATGTACTTCTTGCATCATTATGGGTAAGTCTTTCTTCAGTGTATGAAAGTTTTCTTCTATGATCCTGTTGAATATCTGGTCTATGCCCTTGACCTGGGGTTCTTTTTTTATGCCTTTAATTGGATTTGTTCATTCATGGTGTTCCAAAGTTTGTGCATGTTCCTTTCATTTATAAATATATCATTTTCTTTCATTGACTAGCCCAGTTTCTTTATTTTATCTTCAAGTCCTGACATTCTGTCTTCTATTTAATCCATTTGCTGGTTTGGCTTTACCCCATGTTTCTATTAGGGCCCTTACATTTTTCAATGTCAGTTTCATTTCAGTTCGAGCTTTCTTTAATATATTTTATCTCTTTATTGAATTCAATTTTCAAACCCTGTGCTGTCTTAATAATTTCAATCAGTTGTGTTTTCCTGGACTTTAATAGGAAGTTTATTTCTGTCCTCTTTAAGTGTATTCAGGTGTTTGCTTCTGTCATTTTAAAATTCCTTGAATGCTTCAATCATGTTAGTAATTGTTATTTTAAATTCTGTGTCTTGAGGTTCATCTAGATAATTCTCACTGGAACACATTTCTATAAGACTGGTAGTCTTTGTCTGGGACATATTGTCTTGGTCTTTCATATTGTTTGTGATGGGAATCTGGGCATGTGGATTTATTTAGGTGGTTGTGTGTGTGGTATGAGATTCTCGCCTGCCTATGTTGAGTTGATGTTTGGGTCTGTTTTTGCTACAGCTCTAACTTGGTTGATTTCAAGTCAGGTATGAGTAGTAAGCAGGTCAGTGTTGATTATTTATTGGAAAGACTGATTATTTATGATTCATTTGTATATATGAATATACATGATTATAATACAGTGGTAAGTGTGTGACAAATGAGTTTTAGAGATGATGTGAGATTGTTTGAATGGACTTAGGCATGGAAAGGCAGCTTGAGGAAAGAGAGCAGGTAAACTTTCTGAAAAGGGATGCAAATACTCTTCCTGACTGGGTCTGGGCACGGGTATGTGGGGGGGTGCGTGGGGGGGGGTCCTAGGTCAGAATTAGCAAGAGGTTCACTGATGAGGACTCTGGCTGGGCCTGGATCTGAGAGGGTGGTTTTTAAATCGTTAAGGTCTCAATTGAAACATTCAGCACTCAAAATCTTTACACCCCGGGGTTAAAGGTGTATGGCAGTGCCTGCTGAGTGTACTCTTCTAAGCATACTGCAGATCTTTGTTCATTTAATCATCAAAGCAGCCTCTTTGGTGGACACAATGGTTATCTCCATCTCACAGATGGGAAGCCTGAAAGCTTATCGAAGTCAATCTGTTTCCCCAGGTTACATAATTCTGTCACATAAGAGACAGAGCTGGGATTGGATCCCAATGCATTCACAGTTATGCACTATTCTGTATGGATTTATAAAACATCTAGCAACTTCAAGAACTCACAGTCTGCAAGGAGTCATCATCAAGTCCATAAATTTCAGTGCTTCCAGAGAGGCAAGGGATATCTAACTGCATCTGAACTTAAAGAACATGGCACCTGGCAATAAGAGACACACATGCCTCACACCCATACTTATCCTCTGCTGTGTTGCTACGGCAAAAAAAAAAAAAAAACCAAAAAAAAAACCTAAGAGATAAAAACAAAAACAAAACAAAAAACTAAGGGAGTTTTATATTGTTCACTGTTTCAGAGGGTTACTGTCCATCAGAGCTGGGAAACCATGGAAGAATGTCAGCCATTGACAGTAGGAACATAGCCACAGAGGTGACTGCTTAAAAGAATGCAGATCACGAAGGTAGTAGGTGCTGGCCTATGTCTTTGAATATCCCACTACCAATGGCCTACTTATATCAGCCAGGTTTCACCTCCCACAGGTTCTACAGCCCCCAAAGCAGTACCACCAGCCAGATATAAGCACTCAAAGGAGAATCCTGTTAGAGACAGTTCTGATTCAAACTATTACACTCTCGATAAGCTTTTCCTAAACTTATCTGAAATAGTTTGGAAAAAACACAAGAGACGTGGTTCCTTCCCTTCTATACCCCCTACTTCCTGCCTCAAGACTGTGCCTTACTATGTATCACAGCAAGTTAGCTTCAAACGCACAATTCTCCTGCCTCTGCTTGTACAGTGCTGAGAGTGTGGGTGTGTACCACCACACTCAGCTAAAGGATTTATATTTATATACCTATGGCAGCTTGTAGTACAAAACAGAATTTAAGAGAGAATTGGAAACTGAATAGATAAATGAACGAGGGAAAATGGTGCATTAAACCAAGCCCTCTCCATACCTCAGAGGACGCAGTAGAGGAAAGTGGCTAAGCATGGGCTCACTCACATGTGTCAGAAAGCTAGGCCTCAAAAACCTGTCCTCTCGTGACCTGCTAGCTAGGTGACTATCTATGTGCATAGGCTCTCCCTCCTTCCAGAGCTGTTTGAAGTGAGAGCTGAAATGCTTCCTGTACTTCTTGATTTAGAGTGAGTTACTTTTTTTTTCTTTTTACAGTGAGTTACTTTAAAACTGTACCTCCAGTTGGCTTTCCAGACTCTTCTCTGAAAAGCTAATGAGCATTATAAACAGCTCTCCTGGAATAATGCATTGTGACACTCACTTTTCCACCTAACATCTGTTTAGGGAATCTGTAAGACTGAATGCTACATTTAAAAATTTAGCTCTGTGTGCCCTCACAGGAAAGATGGAGGGCATCTGGGGAACATTTGTCTGCCCACTGCTTACCCCTTTCTCCAAGACTGCTTGGTTGAGAGTAGGCACTTTGGGAAGGAGAGCTGAGGAGAAAGGAAGAGGTCCCTCTGCACAGTGCTCTAAAACTATGGTCATCTTGAGCCAAGCTGGCTTCTCTGCTCTCTTTTTCTCCCTCTGAAAACTGGAGACCTGGTGGATGAGGTTGGAGACACTCCAGAATATATGCTATCTTGAATGATGGGGAGAATAAGGAGTCAGAAAATAGTAAGGAATGCCAGCTATTGGTCAGCCACTGGGGCAGGCACAGAGGCAATCTCTATGGCAATCAACATGCATGTAAGACTACATTTTACCAAGAGATCATAGCAGCCCTGGCAGATGAAAAAACAGGCTGAGACAGGGAAAGTGGCCAGAGACCAGCATCCATGCATGGCAAACTCAGTGTCACTCCAATAGCTTTATTCTTTCATCCCAACAAGGTTGTATCTGGCTGGAGAGGTGGCTTCTAGGCCAGATGAACTCATCATTTTCTCGTTGGTAGGCATGGCACCCAAGCCTGAGTGCTCACCACCATCTTGTTCAGGTTTCAAACAAGCTGCTGTGGGAATGACAGCCACCTGTCCTGAGTGGGTGGTGAGACCTCAGCTGAATTCATGAAGAGCAAAAGATGACTCCAGCTGCACAAGAAAGTCAATAACCCTGATTATGTGTTTATTTTTTTCCCTTCCCTGCTTCCTGTGCCCTCCCTCCTACCTCTTTCTCTATTCTTTCTTCCAGTTCCCTGCCTATGCTTTAACCTTTTATCTTTTCTCAGGCCTGCCGGCTGCTGGCTAACCTCACCCTTCTCTGCTCTGGCCCCAGGCCCATCCCAGCCAATCTGAATGACCTGGGAGCCTCTCATCTTATCTTATAATAACAGGGATGGTTCAAGTGTCCCACAAAGACAGAGGTATGCAACTTTCATCACTCTTGAAGAAACATAAAGCTGGATAGAGCTTTGGGACCAGCTATTCCTACCCTGGTCTTCTTTTTATACAAAAACAAAACAAACAAACAAAAAAAACTGAGGCTCATAGAAGGGACACATTGTAGTCAAGTGCCAGAACAAAGCCAAACCATCTAGATGTGTCTATATAATTCCTAGAGAAGGAAATGGAGGAGCAGTACTAGGGAGGTTTATCACTCCAAGCCACACGGTCCAAGGAAGGCCTGGAAGGAGTCATGTTTGGTATGGAAGTTCTTCCTGGCAACAGGCTTATGGGCAAATGGAAATGAATGGACTGAAGTGAGTAGGATAACTCTACCAAGATAGATAGATAGATAGATAGATAGATAGATAGATAGATAGATAGATAGACAGACAGACAGATAGATAGATAAAATCACTGTGTGGGCACAGAACACAGAGGCAGGGGGACAGGCAGGGTAATTCCTAAGGAACCTGTCTGGATCTTTGTCCTTTGAGTAGTATGTATGCCTGGTGAATGGGATGCCATCATTGGGCAGGAGACTGAGGATCGAGGTGGGAAGAGAAGGGGCCTTTGCTTGGCACTAGAAAAGGTCTCCACTAATACAACATCACCCATCAGTACTGGCTTCTACTACACTAAATTACAAAGAAGATAAATGGTGCTGAGAGAAAACACATTGAGAAGTGTCAGGCCCATCCCCATCGCAATATGACCATGAGTAGGGCAGGGGCAGAGACAGCCATTGTGAGGCAGTTTTCCCCTTCTGATTTTGTCCTCATAGTTTTGCTTGGCTTGGATAATTTGCTGAGATAGATAGACAGACAGACAGACAGATAGATAGATGGATAGATAGATAGATAGCATCTCTGTGAAGTTGTATATATAGTCCAGGCTATCCTTGAACTCCCTGTGTATCTGAGACTAGCCTCAAACTCTCTGTCCTCATACCTAGTCCTTCAAAAGTGTGTGCCTCTGTGCTCAGCATAATGTTGTTATTCTCTCCTTCAAAGGAAGGTTGGAGGCAAACCAAACCAATTCTCTGCTAATTCCACACGAGCCTTCTTCAAATGTAATAGGAGTGCTGGGAACAGGGAGCCTTCCTTGGGGTCCTGGGACTGAAGATACTGGAATATCTGAGAGGAAAAAGAAGAAAATAAGGGCAGAGTCAATCAAGTAGAGCCTTCAACAAAACTGCACAGATCTGCCTTTATCGTTAGAATCCATTCCTAGCCATCAGTGAGAATGCCCTAACATTTTATAAGAGTCTGTGTACCAAAGGCAGCAGGACAATGAGTGGGCAGAACTGAGTCCCACCTGCAGTCCTACTCTTTCAAAAAAGCCTTCACCCAGAGTGCCCACAGGCCAAGAAATTACCAGGCACTGAGTTCTCCTTCTCTCATTGCAGCAGCCTCATTAGCCCCATTTTGCAGGTAAGTAAACCATAGATCGTGGAAGTCAAATGACATATCAAAGGCTATATACAATCTAAGAAATGATAATGTTTCTTTCCCATAGTTCCCAGGTTTCCATCACACTTCCAAAACATCTACAACTTTCTTTGAGAGGGAACTTGTAATGAGCACAAATGAAGATGTCCCTTTAGTTTCATAGCTCAGGAGGATCCTTGGCCTTGTTCAACCTGAATAGCTCAGTCCCTCCTTCCCATCCCATCTACTTAGTCTTTGATTCCTCCCTGCCCCGCCCATCTCTTCCTTTGGAAATAAATGCCTCTTTCCCACTTACTGGAAGGGGTGATACATTGCAGATTTCGGTCTGTCCTAAGATTCCTGAGCCTTAAGACCCCTTGCTCATGTCCTAAGGCACACTAGCATGAGAAAGCTAGAAGTGGTTCAGCCAGCTATGAGTTCAAATTCCCAGCTTAATGCAATGCATCACATCAATGGTGGGCTTTAGACAAGGACTTTAGTTTCCCTGCCTTAGTTCCCCACCTTTACAAAATGAGGTGATCATAGCACCTGCCCTGTGGGGGAGTTCTGAGCATTATTTGAGTTAATATTTGTGAAATGCTTAGAGCAGGGTCTGGCACATGAGAGGTGACATGTCAGAAAAAACACTGGCTGTCATTACTCAGCTTCACAGGGAAGTCCTGTGTGACCAGTGAGAAAACTTGCCTCAGGAAGCCTCAAGAGACCTACTAAAATGGCTTAACAAGAACTGGGACTGGCCAGTGAGGACACCCATGCTAATGACACTGAATGAAAGAGTAATGCCTGGAGAAGTTCTCAAAAGTCCTACTCTACTGACTGGTCTAGAACACTTGGTAAGTATCATGTTGGATAGTACAGGAAACTGTCAATATTTGATCACTGTTGGCCTACAACAATGGCAATTTCATATGGTTTAACCTAATAGTGGAGCACATTTTGGGGATGGGTAATAGCTGATTAAGGCTTCATTCATTTATTACCTCCTCCCATTAAAGGAAGTTTCTAAGCATGTTTGAGTAGTTGCTGTAAAGAGTTAAGTAGTTGGTTTCCAATGGGTGCTAGGTGCTTAAAGAGTTTACAAGTTGTATTTCTTTGAGAGGTTGGAACATTCCTCTTGGATCCGATTTGACAATATTAAAGCCTTTGGGTTTATAAAGTCAAGAGGGTTTGTTTGTTTGTTTTTAACAATAGTGAGCACTTACTGTTATTTATTTGGATGAGTATGAAGTAACTAACAACATAGATGAAGGTTCTAGAAGGCATCAGGAATAACAAGCTGATGTTTGAACACTGGGACAGAACCCAGGAATGTGAAAATCAAAGCCATCTCTGTTCCTTGATAGCCCCAAACTCAGTGAAAATGGTTCAAAGTAGAATCATATATGTGTTGGAGAATTCAGCTCTTTAATCTGTACTTTATTATTATTTCTAATTTTAACTTTTTTATTATTTCAGTTATCTATTTTTTGTTTTGGTTTGGTTTTTGGTTTTCCAAGACAGGGTTTCTCTATGTAGCCTTGCCTGTTCTAGAATTCATTCTATAGATCAGGCTGGCCTTGAATTCAGAGATCCGCCTGCCTCTGCCTCCCCAGTGCTGAGATTAAAGGTATGAGCCACCACCAACCAGCTATGTTGTCCAAATTTACGGATTACTATCTAATTGACAAATGTACACAATATTTGATGATGAGATCATTTCCCCTTTTATTCATTTTTTTTCTTTTTATGGGGATGAGGATGGGACCAAGGATCTATACATGCTAGATGAGGCTTCTATCACAGTGCTACATCCTTAGCTTTTGTTTTTTTGTTTGTTTGTTTGTTTGTTTGTTTGGATTTTTTTTGTTTTTGTTTTTGTTTCTTTTAAAGACAGGGTCTGACTATGTTGCCCAGGCCAGCTTCATGCTCACCATCTCCCTGCTTCAGCTGAGATTTGGAGATGTGCATCACCATGTCCAGGTTTCACTCCCTTTCTGACACTGCTGCTGGCCTCATATGTCCATACCAAAGCACATCTTCTAATTTACACGTCCCATGCAGTTGAAGGTCACATCTGCCTTAGCGTCACTGAATCCTCAATACCTAGCACATTACTGGGCAGAAAATAAGCCCTCAATAAATGTGCTCTGAATAAAACAATCAAGGAAGACAATGAATCGAGTGGACTCTGACTTGCCTGGCAGTCAGGATTTGCAGGAGAAAAGACTTCTCATAACTTAATGTGCCATTCAACTGCCAAAGAAGCCATAAGGATTGTGGCCATGACTGGGGTCAGGCTTCCAATGGCAGTTGAGTTTCGGGATCTCAGAATGACAGAAAGCCACAAACGAAGAAAAGGCCAAAGGGTAAGATGCAACCACTTTGGAGTTCAAGAAAGGTTGCTATGGATGAGCAGTTTACTGAGTGATTAAAATTATGAGTGTGTAAAAATATGGGTGTGCGAGAGGGATTTAGGTCAGACATTCCTAACGCTATGGGGAGGTGAGACAAAATGGGGAACAACTTTTAAAATAGAAAGCTTTGCCTCTCATCACACCTCGCCAGACACCCACTTTACAGGGAACCTGGGGTACACTGTTTGCCTCTTGGGGCCTCAGTTTCTCCATTAATAGCTGGAGATGAGAAACAGTGATAGACCTCAGGGTCTGTGTCTACGGTTCCTTGTATCTTTTATTTATTTTTTTTAATTTTAAATTTATTCATTTTACATTTATGAGTGCTTTCGCTCACATGCGTGTCTTGGAATTGGAGTTATGAATGGTTGTGAGCCTCCATGCGTATGTGAGGAATCAAATCTGGGTCATCTGCAAGAACAACAAGTGCTATTAACCGCTGAGCCATCTCTTCAGCCCCCTTGTATCTTTTTAAAGTCTGGAATTTTCTTGAGGCTGGACTGAGCTGGCATAACTTCAGAAGGCTAGAGATCGCCATGAAAGTAGTGGGATCCCTAGAGATGTGATCCTGCCGAGAAGCCCCTCCTCACCCTCCACCTCCTGCTCTTTTAACTGCAGAACCACAGCCCTCCCTGCTCCTCCTGGCTTCTCCTCTCTTTGCCCCCACAGTTCTGTCGGGGGGGGGGGCATTCTCTGACCAGCTTTGTTTGCTTTTAATAAAGTTAATCACACTCCTAATTTGTATGTAATGAAAAGATAAAAGGGAGGCATGAGCACGAACCTTCCCTTGCAGTGGAAGCAGTCCTGGTACTGCCTGCCACCAGCCACCTCCCCATCTCTGCCTTCCCACTTCCTTGGCCACGTCGGGAGCCTGAGTAGAGGTATATATGTCTGGGGCTCCACCCAGCCCACTAGTCCCTGCAGCTCCTCCAGGGAAGCTTCCTGGAACCCATTTCCTTTGACTAGCCCCTGATGAAGGCTCTAAATTCTACTAGGACCTTGAAGCCCCAGCCCCCCACCCCTTGCCTGGAAGCCTAGTTTCTCGAAGGCAAGTGTTAGCCCTTGGCTGGGGGCACAGCAAATGAAACATTCTTTCAGTGTTGCCACTTAGTCTCTGAGAATACCTTAATTTTTTTTTCTCCATAAGAGTAGGGGAACATATATGAATGGGTAAGGGTGATGTCTTGATTTACTCATCCAGGGTCAACACTTTGTATATCCCACTTTATTCTGCCATCGCACTGATAGCATATACTTCCCTCACAAGCCACACTCAACCAATTATGGTCTCTCCAGGTTCTGCCACCTGCATGTGACCTTCAGGCAGGCCCTCCTTCTGCCTCTCTGGAGTTTGGGGTGGATGGTCAGGCAGCTTAACAGTGTACTGCAGGTGTTTGGGGTACCTGCTCCCTGAAGTCAGGTTACTAGAACGCAGTCCTCAATTATGCATTTCTCACCCTAGAGATAGCTTCCATGAGAAAGTACTCTGTACTCTGGGAAGACACTGTTCAGGAGTGGATAAATGGGAGCACTAAGCTCCACCCTTTAAAACTGCTGCATGGTCACCATTCACTGGGGACTATGGCTGGGGGCAGAGGTAGAAATGGCCACTTCCTTCTCCAACCCCTTTTCCAGAAGTCCATGCCTGCGACCTTAGGCTGTCCTCAGTAGAGAGATTAAGCTAAGGCTAATGTGGTGTGGGGAGGCATTCGAACTCAGTGTGTGGGGAGGAAGTGAAGTTTGGGGCCTTCTCTGACCTACCAGGGCCAGTTCAAGCAGGGTACAAGCTTAGCTCCAGACATAGCTGGGTGTGTGAAGAGAACAGCCCCACTGGAGGGGGCTCCCAGCATGGCACGCCTGAGCAGCAATCTGGAAGCTATTGGGCTGGTGCGTTTCTGCGATCCACAGCGAATGCCATGCCCAGTTCATTTCCTCTAAGGAAACACAACCTCGGGGGATAATTAGAGCTTCTTTGCGTACACAATCCCATATTGTTTATCCAACACAAATTTAAAAACGTGGGCCCTGAGAACATGGAGCGAGAGATAAAGGAACCTCCTCCTCCCCCTTCTTCTCTCACTCCTCTCCCTTCTCCTTTCCCTCCTCCTCTCTTCCAGCTGGATCTCATTACCCTGCCTGGCCAGGCCAAGCCTCAGCTCCAGCCTCACCCTCACCCAACTGGCTTCCAGCCTTTGTGGGCCTCCAGACTGCATCCATATCCTCAGAGTCAGGGTCTGCAATCCTCCCCATTCCTTCTTCTGTGTCTGCTCTGTAGAAAGATGGCTCTGGAATATGAGTCATTGGCTAGAGTGGCATTTGTTCCTGTGTCCTCTCAAGGATTCTCCCATTGAGGAACATAAAAAGTACTAGCCCACAAATACAACTTAAACCCAGGAGCAGAGGCAGGGTCTCTACCCTGAGGGTTGCTGGGAAAAGAAGGCTAGCTCTCTTGGCCCCAGCCTTGGCCTCAGCTCCCCTCCACTGCCCAGAGGTGCTCCACCCAGACAACAGGGAGCCCAGTCAGCCTGGCCTGAGGGCCCCTTCCACAAAACCCAGCCCCTCTCCCCCCAGGGCTCAGCCCAACAAAGAAGGATTCTCAGCTGGGCAACTCAGGGCGGGAGGAAGGAGGGTTGTGGGTGGAAAATAGCTTAGGAACCTAAGGTTGGCCATCTCCATGAAAGCTCTGTTATTGCTTGAGTAGCTAAATGTCTTGCTCAGCATAGGCAATTCAGTTCCCTTCCCTGTCTCCCCTACCCCTAGGAATAGCTCCATAGTCCAGCACTGCACAGCCAGCCCTTTTAAGACATGGGGAGGTAGGAGGATGGAGGAGACTGCTGTGAAGGGCTGAGGAAGAAAGGTTGAAGATAGGGCTTACCTTCCCAAACCTTCAAGTGCTTTCAGGGCAAAATGGCCCCATGGAAGTCAGTTTGTTATTAGGTTTGTCCATTGTTTTTCTCTGGTGTCATGGCTCACTTCCTGGAGCTTTGACTCTGAGAAACTCTGACTGGCTTTTAGCTAGGGGCTGGGATAGTGTTCCTTCCAAATCTACTGAGCACAGAATAGTATGGTCACTCTGCCTGCCAGGGCCAAAGGTCAGCAGGCCAAGCATCGGTTCTGCACCCTAATTCCTGTGCCCTAATCCCAATCCACCTTCACTAAAAAGGCTGAGGAAGGCTTGACTCTCTCCTAGGGCCTAACCCTCCCACAGGCTAGGCAGATATTGGGGAGCTGGCTGGCTGAGGGTAAGTGGGTAGAATTTTCTCTGGTTGAAGTGAAGAGGAAGTTGGGTGAGCTTAGAATACATTCCCTGCCTGGTCTGTTCTTTCAGCTCTCCTGTCTCCCCCTACCCCCACCCCTTTGGTTTGTCTCTGTGCTCAAAAGAACATGTGCTTGGCAGATTTTTTATTAACTCTGTAGCTTTCTGTCTCTCTCTCGTTCTCTTGTTTTCTCTGTATCTCTCTCTGTGTATCTGCCTCTGTCTCTCTCCTTTTTGCTTGCTTGACAGAATTCAGATTAGACAAAACATGAGCTCACTTCTGCCTGAGGTAAAAAGAAAGAAAACCACTCCTCCTGCCCTCCCCCACCTTCACCTCTCTTTCCTGGCCTTTCCCTTCACTGTACCAGACAGGCTGCTAGCCTGAAAGAAAGCTCATCTGGGCATTACCACTGAGACAGGACTTTGGATACTAAAGTCCTCACATAAACCATCTCCCAGCTCTGGAGGACACACAGTCCCTCCAGTAGTCCCAGGTCCTTGACTATTGGAAGGCTGTGGCAGTGGTCTGTAGGAGGTGATCTGGGTAAGATATACCTGGGGCCCTGAGGGTTAGTGATCACGGTGGGCCCTGACAACATTTCTAGGAACCTGTGGACATTGCACCAATCACCAAACCCTAGCTCCTAAGGCCATCTGGGCCTGTTCCTTTTTACATTCCTCTCAAACAGTTGTCACTACCACCTGTCACCAAGCTACCTAATTGCTTGTCCAGCTCATCACCTCTGAGCACTTGGGAGAAGTCCTCTCCATAAGCTGCTGACTAAATCCCTGAAATGACTGAATATCTATCTTCATGGCTGCTTAGCACACAGTGGCTTGAGGTGCCCATTTGAGCTGGAATTTCAGCTTCATCACTCACATGTCAGATCTTGGTCTAATCGCCCCCTATCCTGAACCTCAGTTTCTTGTTTGTAAAGTTGGAGAGTAAGATCTCAATTGTAAAATTATAATTAGGTTTCAGTGACATCAGAATCCTTTTTGAAATGGGCAAAAATGGCTACAGGTCCCTGACACAGTAAGTGCAGGGTGCGCTTCCATCCTTCGTTCCTTTCCTGACAGACAACTGGGGTGGAAAGACAGACAGGATTGTGCTTAGATATAAGAAAGAGCTTCCTCAGAGTGTAGCAACCAGAACCCAAAAGAAACGGCCAGGGGAAAGTTTAACTAGGCCTCCCAGTGTGTGCTGGAGGAAGCAAGAAGATGGCTGTCATCCGTCCTGGAGGGGAAAGAGCAATGGAATAACCATGGGCTGTGCTGGGGTTAAACCCTGAGTTAGGGTCTTGTTTCCACTATTCCTCATGTGACCCAGACCGAGTCACTATGCTTTTTTCCTGCCTCACCCCCTCCGCATGGAAGAGAAACCACCCCTGCTCAGCTACTGAAGCATCTTTATGAGTTTCTGCTGGCTGCTCCAAAGGCTTTTTCCCTTCTCTGCATCATCAGGGAGGAAGGCTGAAAGGGGTTTTGAGGGCTGCCCTGGTTACTGTGGTTTCTGGGTCCTCAGGGACCTTTAAGGTCACCCTGATGGGCAGTTGAGATCAGTGGGCCTCTCTGAGTCATTGGGCTCCTTTACCCCTCCCAGCCACCCTCTTTCCTGATGCCCACCGCCTGTGAGCTGTCCCTTAGCCAAGCACAGCAGCTCTACTCTCCTAATCTCGTTTTATAAATTAATCCCTCTCTTCCCTTAATCATTTTCATTGCCTTCCTCTGAACTCATTCCAATCCATCTACTGCTCCTGCACCTTCTCCCACTCATCATCTCCTCCTCAGCCCTCTGGCAAGCTGTAGCTGCCTGCATTCTTGGTCTTAGGTGAGGATCCAGCTCTCAGAGTCCAGTGCACCTGGCCATTTTGCCTTAAGCACGTAGAGCCAAATAAGTAAAGCAAAAGCACATGGTGTTGAACTCCAACAGTACTAGGGTGAAACCATAACATGACTATTTCTTTGCACAGCAACCTCAGGGAAGTTCCCCTCTTTTTCCATCTACAGAACAAGGTGCCTGGAAGGTGAAAATAAGTGGCAAAGGGCACTATTTGCTTGAGTAGAGGACAGGGCTCCTGAGTCAAGTACCCCACCACTCTCTCTGCTTATCTTCTCAACTGGATTCTTTTTCTACAACCTGGAAATCTACTAGAATATGGGACACAGGCCACTGAACACAGACAAGAGCCCCCCCCCTTTCTTCAGCTTGTAGTCAGCTTCCTTGGGTGGGGTGGCTATAAGTATCACCTGTCATAGGAAGAAGGCTAGACCTATGAAAGCACCCAGCCATGAAGAAGGTTGGAGGCTCTCTGCATGGAATATAGTAAGACCTCCAAAACTCAGGCTCAGACTCATGGCTAAGACCCTAAAGATGGCTCTCCATCCCATCTCCTCCGTTCACTCTGGGAAGCAAGCCCTCTGACCATCTGTATGTGTGTCAGATGAAAGAAAAGTACAGAGGGGTTTGGCTTTGTTGTGTATCTTTGTTGATTTGGTTTGGTTTGTGGGGCAGGACCTTATTTTGTAGTTCAGGCTCAGATGAGATCTTCCCACACTGGTATTCTGAAAGCTAGGATTATACCATGCCTACTCAGAGCCCCTGCTTTTAGATTACTTCAGCCTTTTGGGCTCAGGTGAAAGGATTGTATTCGTCTTTTAAAAATATTTATTTATTAATTATGTATACATTATTCTGCCTGCATGTACACCTGCACACCAGAAGTGAGCACCAGATCTTATTATAGATGGTTGTGAGCCACCCATGTGGTTGCTGGGAATTGAACTCAGGACCTTTAGGAATAGCAGTCAGTGCTCTTAACCTCTGAGCCATCTCTTCAGCCCAGGATTGTATTCTTAAGACCACTTGTCTTCGTCTGCCAGATTTGGAACTTATGGCTTCAGTGGCAATGAGCACAGAGCTTACTGTCTGTAGTGGCCTAAGCTACTTCAGGACCCTAAACTGTTGGACACCAAGCCTGTGCTTACAACCAATTCTATGCTTCAGACAAAAAGTTCATTATAGCTGTGGTTAATAGTGGTTAACATTATAGGTGGTTAACAGGGACCAAGCAGCTTCTAGGGCCTCTGATTATTGCTAAGGAACTAGAATGACAGGGAACTCATCCCCAAACATATCAAAGACAGGAATGGAGTCGTGTGGACTTTACAGGGTCAACCACACCTGCAAGAGGGAACAGGAGTCAAAACCTTTGAGATGACCTTTACAGGATTCATAGGAGATGACCAAGCTGACAAAGGGGAAAACGATATCCCAGGCAGAAGGACACAAGCACTGAGTCAGTTCCCAAAGTAGTGCCAACAGCCCCAAGTCTGTGGAACCGCCATGACTTCCTCCCTGACAGTCTTAGGCAGATCCTGCCTGAGGGGGGAGGTTCAATAGGCTATGTTCTCTGTTTTGTTCTTTACTAGAAACTGGCCTTCCTTAATACTTCATCTATAGGAACCTAAGTTCCTCACTGGGTACCTGCTACTGTGGGTTACACGTAGCAGTTATCCTGGTCACCTTTATGAATATTAACATCTCAGAGTACGCTGTGCTGCAGCACAGCTGCCACGCCCACTTTCTCTGCCTACTCTTTACCTCAAGTTCCTTCCCACTCCTACTCTTTCAGATCCGCTGTGATCTGAGGAGATAGCTGGTAAGATCAGCCCTTAGAAGGCTCCTAGCAAGCATTAGGGTCATTGACATTCCTCTTGCCAGTCTCTGGTGCTTTGAGGGACAAGAGAAGTTCTGCTCTCATTTTGCAACTTGGATGGGTTTTGCAGCAGATTACATGATCCACCAGCCTCAAGTTTGTCTCCTGCTTCGGCCACCTCTGTGGCTGGAAAGAGTGGGAGAGAGGGGGATTTAGAGAGGCTACAGGAATGCTATCCACCTTCACTTTACACCCCTCCCTCAACACACCCTCCACCCCTACCACTGATACCCAAAGGCAACCCTCCTGAGTGTCCACAC
This sequence comes from Psammomys obesus, assembly GCF_907164565.1. NCBI lineage: Eukaryota > Metazoa > Chordata > Mammalia > Rodentia > Muridae > Psammomys > Psammomys obesus. Next base: position 2,089,751 of record NW_026589447.1, on the reverse strand, counting down.
TATTGTGACCAGCCCTCCCTTGCCCTGCCCTAGACTAGAGAGGAGGAGGGATTGAGTAGTGAGGGTTCTGAAGGTGGGACAGAAGTCCAGCCTGGTTCTGATTTCCCTGGCTGGGGCTGGGAACCAGAGCCTGGTCTGTCTTCAATCCCTACCTCCCTAGCACAATGCTTCTCTGCTTTCAGGAGCAGCCTATAACCGCAAACACATTTGCTAATGCAGCTAGCCTGCCCGCCCTGGGACAGCTGGCTGGGCCCTGTGCCTGGGGCCAGGCCAGGCAAAGGGCAGGGGGCCTGGCTGGGAAAGGGGCCCAAGGCTCCTCCTCTGCTGCTCAGTCACCCTACACAGGCCTGGTTACTGCTTGTCTGGCTGTAGCCCTTCACACTGTAGTTTCACAGCTAGCTGTGTGCCTTTTCATGCCTGAGGAACATGGCAAAGAAACTAAGGGCAATAGAGAAGAACTATGTGACTGGCCACACAGTGACCAACTCAAAGATGGGTGGGCTAGGCATGACCTTTTACAAAGAGAATGCTTTGCTTGCCTAAGGAAGTCTTCGCCTGAGATATCCCACCAAGCATACCTCTTTGAGAGAAGCTACCTCTAAACCTGGAAAATCTAGATAGGTTCATGTTTCTAGTGCCAGCACTTAGGAAGCTAGGGCGGGATGACCCAGAGTTCAAAGTTTACTTGGGTTACAAAGTGACACATTGACTGGAAACAACAGACAAAAGGAATAAAGAAAGCAACAGGAGAGAAATTGAGGGCCTAGGGAAGCCTGCAGGCTTATGGGTTGCACAGGAAGCCAAAACACAAGCCTCTGCTGTGACAAGGGCAAATGTGCCCTTTTGCAGTCTTATGATATGGAAATGGATAGGCAAGTGTCTTGTACACTATAAAGTTCTGTATCTGTGAAGATGACCATTCTGCCAGACCACCAGCCCTAGAAGAGCAGGAATCATCGTGGAGCACCCACATATAGCCACTAGGACCCCAACCCTGATCACCATTGTGTGAGAGAGAAAGGTGTAGGGACTGTGAGTCTTTTTCCTTGTCAGCTTGGCATTCATGAAACCACTGAGAAGCTAGCATTGAGTCCTGGGGCCCCATAATTCCTGAACTGGAGCTGGAGTTTGAGCCCATTCTCAAGTAGACAGCAATCCCAAGGCCCAGCCTTGCTCAAGGACTGCCTGGCCTTACTTGGCGGGCCCCAGCTACTACCCCCACTCTCCCAGCTCACACAAGGCATGCAGCTCAGCTTCCCCTGCCAAGACACCCCCGCTGGCCCCTCAACCCCTCTGCAAAGACAGGGGCCTTTCTCTGCCACGTTCCTGGAGGCTTTTCCACTTAACAGGGCCTTGAAATCCATTTGCTGCAGACTGTGAACTTCCTTTCTATGCTCCTGCCCGCTGGCCTTCTCTGAGCCTGAACCCCCACTCCCACCCCCACACTGGCGTCCGCCCGCCCATAGCCCAGCAGCTGTCACCCTGGTCTCCCCTTCCCTGGGCCTCTGGGGCCAAGCAGGGGGCACCTGGAGGAGGTATTCAAGTCCAGGAAACAGCAAGAGCCCGAGTGAGGACAGGAATCCTGAACCTGCTCTCAGTAGGGTCCTAAGCTCATACCAGAGGCTAGAGACAAAGGCCTCCCCATTCAAAACTAAAGCCACCAACACATTTCTCTCTATATCCACCTTTACCCTCGTGGCCTCTATGGCCTTTGTGGGCCAGAGCTATGTTACTGACAAACATGCACAGCAGTGACTGGTTCCCCTAAAGGTATGAGGAAGTTAGGTGGTATGAGTTCTAGTCTTGCCTCAGGCAGAATCCATGACTTTAAGACAGTCTTGTCCCCTCTTGGACCTCTCTGATTTCCCTGACATCCTCTTTGTTTCCTGAAGTCAAATCTTCTCTCTGCTTTGTCAGGTCTGCACATCCTAGATCTTTGTTTTCATCTTGCTGGAGTCCCCAATACTTTCATGACACAAACTTCATTCTCCACCTCATAGGTCCTCTTAAACTGTAGGAATGGGTAGCCACCGCTATCCACTGGTCAGGTGGTCATGACCAGGAACTTTCATGTCTTTTATGTTTTTTTTTAAGACTTGTTTTAGTTTTTTGTCATGGGGAGGTTATTTTATCTGCATGTATGTCTGTATCAGACACATGCCTGGTACCTGTGGAGACCAGAAGAAGGCACTGGATCTCCCGAAACTGGAGTTTACAGGTGGTTGTGAACCTCTATGTGGGTTGTGAAACAGGAAATGGTGTCTTCTGGAAGAAGAGCCAGTGCTCTTAGCTACTCTTCTATCTTACTAATTTAACATTATCTTCTTGATACAGGCTGAGGAAACTGAGGCACAAAAAGGAGAAATGACCACAGTCCCAAGGCCAGCAAATGGTGGAGCTACTTGAACCTAGGTATTTGGACTCCCTCATCTGTCCTGTCCCCTCCCCCAATTCATGCCCAAATGCCAGATTATTCTGTAATAAAAAAAGATGTACTAATGCATCCTTGTTTTGCAATAGGTAGTCACAGCACTTTACAGTAGGTAATGGCAAAACTCAGATTTTGGTCAAGCTTCAAGCTGATGACACACATTCAGCTTATGACCTACTCCAACCCGAGGCTCCATCTCTGTTATATGGTTCTAAAACTATATTATTTTAAACATAAAACCAGAGTGATGGAAAATGGATAAAATGCTTAAAAGAGGGAAGAAAAGTCATAAAGCTCCTAACAGTGTCAAGTCTCCCAATCTAACAGAGTACCTACTATGTGTCTGCAACGGTCAGCCACTTTACAAAAGAGAATAAGCTTTTGCTTACCTCTTAGCAAAATGTATCCCTAGGGAAGGAAAGGCGATGCCTATGAGAGGAGGTCTACCCACCCAGAGATCCCAGGTCCAGACAAGAACACTGTGAACACAGACAGCTCACTGGCAAGATTGCTGTCAGCCTTGCTGCTGAGAGCTCACCATTTCAAGGCTGGGGGTAGGGGTGGGGGAGTGCTGGTCTCTCTCCCCATCTGTCTTCCTCATCCTTCCCCACTCTGGTTCTCAGCAGAGAATGTGTTGGAAACCTGGACTGAATTACCACCCATTACCCAACCTGCCTCACTCCAAATCCCTGGCATTAATGCAATCAATGGAGGGGAAGCAGACTCTCTTCAGCCTCCTGTCTGGCCCGCCCAGCACAGCCTTCCTAGGGCTGCTAAAAGCCTGTGCCCCAACTGCTTCCCCACCTTAAACAGGGACAGTACCATGTGCCATTCACACATGTGCTTATCAAAGGAAGGAGGTCTTCAGCCCATCAAAGAGGCCTCCATCTTGAACACTTAATTCCGTGAGCACACACATATTTGTTCTTTTGGGGGAATGCTTATAGGACTGTCTTGAGACACTGGAGACAGAACAAAGAACAAGCCTGATGGGCCTTATCATTCAACAAGGGCAAGGGGTAGACCATCAATGAGCAAACCATAAACTCACAGGATAATCCCAGGTTGGTGGATAGCAATGAAGAAAATAAATCAGGCTTATGTGATCATGATGCCAGAGCGGCTGTGTTAGAGGCAGTGGCCAGGGAAAGCATCTGTGAGAAGGACTGGAATCTTGACTGATGAGAAAGGGGCTGTTTGACGGCAGGAGGGATGGATGACTCAGCAGTTCAGAGCACTAGCTATTTTTCCAGAGGACCAGGGTAGACGTCCTAGCTCCCACATGGCAGTTGAGAATCCTCTGAAACTCCTGTATCAGAATACCCTCTTCTGACCTCTGTGGGGCACCTGTGGCACACAGACATGCATGCAGGTAAAACAGCAATGTAAAGATTTAGGGAAGGCAACGAGGGAGAAAGAACAGAGAAACCGATGGGTGGAAGGGCAGAAGTGAGCATATGAGAAAGGAGGCAGGGGAAAGCTGAAGCTGGGGAGGCAAAGACCACATTATCAAAAGCAGTGCAAACCACAGCGATGAGTTTGGGGACCATACTTGGTTGTATTATATAAGGTGTTCCCATGTAATCAGTGCTGGCCTGGAACTGAGGAACGTCCTGCTTTCTGCATCCTGATGCTGGAGTTCCTGTCGTGTATTACCATACCTAGCTAAGAGTTGGGGGTTCATTGTGAATGTGTTAAAAGTTTAGGGTCTGAATGTATTAAGAAGCCATTAAAAGGGCCAAAGACATTTTTCAGTGGTCAAGAGTACTTCCAGAGGACCTGGGTTTGATTTGTGCACATACATGGTAGCTCTTAATCATCTGTGAGTCCAACACCAGAAGATCTGACACCCTCTTCTGGTATCCATAGGCACCAGGCATGCATGTGGTGCACAGACATACATGTAAGCAAAACACCCACGCATGTAAAATACATAAAAAAAAACAAATTAAAAAAAAAGTCATTAAAGAATTTCAGGTGCAACCAGTTGTGGTGGCACTTGCCTGTAATCCTAACACTCAGGAGGCGGAGGCAGAGGCAGGCAGATCTCTGTGAGTTTGAGGCCAGCCTGGTCTACAAAGTGAGTCCAAGAAAACCAAAGCTATTACATAGAGAAACCCTATATCAAAAAACCACCCCCCCAAAAAAATAATTTTCAGTGCTACTCATGGTGACAAAGGCCTGTAGCCCCACCTCTTAACACAAGAGTCATAGTTTTCAGGTTAGCCTGAGTTTCATAGTGAGCTCCAAGCCAGACTTAGAAATATAGTAAGACTCTGTCTCAAACAAACAAACAAACAAACAAACATAACAGTTTTACACGGAATAAGTCTGAAATTTTGATTTCAGAAAGAGTATTCTTGAGGCTCCAGATGATAAATTATAGAGGGACAATGGAAGAAGCAAAGATGTATTATATGGGTTTTGATAAGAGGTGGCAATGTCCTAGGTTTGGCTGATGGTCACAAGATAGAATCAAGCAGAAAATTACATGTATTAGCCCAGGGTCTTTTAGAGATATCAGGCTCTTGGTGATAACCATGGATTGATAACCTCACCTCTGTTGAGATGCTGTTTCAAATGTACCCTTGCTACAAAAGAATCTTTTCATTCCTCCCACAAAATGAGATACTAGACACAAAAACCTGGGGTTTGAGGGTCAGGTTAAGATTGAAGATACAAAATTGGTGGGTTGTTGGCATACACACACTATTAAACTCATGGGGCTCGACAACAAAAAAAAAATCATCTTCTAAGAAAATATAAAGTGGAAGATGAGAATACCAGAGACTGAGTCCCAACATCCAGAGGAAGAACTTCTGACAAACCAAAAAAGAGCAGCCAGTGAAATGGAGCAGAGCCAGCAACCGGCCGTGATCAACTAGAGCAGGTGCCTTTGAGGGATGAGTCAGGTAAGACAGGTCGCTGAGCTTGGCCACATTTTTCAGTTTTTTTGAGACAAGGTCTCTCTACACAACCCTGGCTGTCCTGGAACTTACTATGTAGATTAGGATGACCTCGAACTCACAGAGATCGACCTGCCTCTGCCTCCCAAGTGCTAGGGCTAAAGTTGTGAGCCAGCATGCCTGGCTTCTGCAGACATTTAACAAGAGCAGTTTTAGTGGGCTGGAAGTTCACTAGGGTAACTGTTGGTTAGCATGGCTATGAGGATGTAGAGGCATTGAGGGCATCACTATCTTAGGAGGGTTCTGCTCTAACGGGAAACAGAGAAAAGGAAGGAGTAGTGAAGCCAGTGGACTGATGGCCTAGGTGAAGGCAGAGCATTCTCAGAGTAAGTGTCCTACGGGAAAGAATACAGAGGAATGGAGGACAATGTCAAAGGGTGGGGTAATTCAAATCAAGATTTTGAAACTAACACATCATTATGGTAAGGTCAAGAGCATATAGCCTTCAGGAATGGGAGAGTAAAGTGGAATGGAGGACCCAGACACTAGAGTACAAAAGCCAAGCCAAAGCCAAGCTCTGTTGTAAAAAAAAAAAAAAAAAAAAAAAAAAAAAAAAAAAAAAAAAAAAAAAACTTGCCAAGAACAGTGCCAAAATTAGGGTATAGGGGAAGAAATACCATCCAGCTACTGACATTTCCAATGACTGGAGGACACTGACAAAGAGGTCAAAAGATAACAGCCTCCAGTAAGGGTTGGCCATGAGGCACTCATGAGCATATACATTGTTTCAGGAAGAAGAAAGACAAATGGCCCAGATGCAGCCATGAAAAACAATAAGGATACTGTCCACACTTCCTTGCACAGTGGAATGTGGACTGTGGGAGAAAAATAGAGTCCCCAAAATATCATAAGATACTTGTACCCTTGAGGCATGTGCATGAAAGAAATGGTCAAAAGACATTAAGAGTGTGGAGCTGGGGAGGTAGCTGTTAAAAGTACACTGACTGCCTCCCAGGAGGTACTGTTTTGATTCCCAGCACCCACATGGAGGCTCACAGTTATCCGTAAGTCCAGTTCCAGGGGATCCAACTCTTTCTTCTGGATTCCACAGGTACCAGCCACACACGTGGTGCACAGACATACATGCAGGCAAAACATTCATACACATAAAAGAAGAATAAATAAACCTTCTTAAAAAAAAAGACTATGAAGAAATGACACTTGCTGACAATATACTGTGAGTAACAGATGGCAGGGAAGAGGGTTCCCAAAGCTCAGGAAGGACCTAAGGTGAGGTCCCAAGTGGGAAAGAGAGAGAAATAGAGAGAGGGAAAGACAGAGAGAAAGAGAGAGAGAATATAGGGACTATAATTGGAAACAATGAAAACATAAAAGGCTCAGGTTTTTGTGGTGATCTAGGTGCATGGATGTGAATCTTGATGGGCTCAACAGAGTTGTTCCAGAAAGCTTACTCATCACATAGTGTTAGTTGTGCAAAGGCTGAGTGACTGATCCAGCTGATGCTTCCTGGTGATTCTGGAGAGGCCATCTGAGCCTGTAGGCCCTCATCCTACCTGTAGGGGGCAGTGTCTCTGCTGAGGGAAAAGATAGAATACAAAAATAAACCACAGACAAGGCACCCATGACTTTACAACTTTAGCTACACACTTGTTGGCACACAAAGACTGCATGCACACATATGCAGGCTAAGCATGTAAACAATATCATATATGTATATATTCATATATAGAAATGTATACATGCAATATGCACACTTTCGCATATATCCTGTAACACCATGCACACAGACCCAACACATTACTCCCGCCTATATTGCTCCATACCATCATGTACACACACACACACACACACACACACACACACACACACACACACACACAGAG
>NW_026589447.1:2057438-2082410 GCF_907164565.1 Psammomys obesus | reverse complement strand
CTTTGAGACAAGGCCTCACTACATATGTCACCCTGGCTGGTCTGGAACTCACAATGTAGACCAAGCTAGAGAAGAGCAACAAATCAGACCCAGTCTAGCCTAGTTGGGAATCTCCAGGCCAATGAGATGCTGTCTCAAAGGAGGTTTTCAGTGTTCTTGAGGATGACATGGGAGGCTCTATTATGACTTACACACACACACACACACACACACACAGAGAGAGAGAGAGAGAGAGAGAGAGAGAGAGAGAGAGAGAGAACCTGAACTGGGTTTTCTTATGTCTTGCCAAGTCTCAGACAGCAGAAAATCAGGCTGAAGTTGAACAATCCAACTCAGAAAAGGGGGGAGATGCAGGGGCGTGAGAATGAGGTGTGTGTTGGGGGAGTCAGGCAACAGGGAGCAAAGGAGCCAAGTCCTGAGTTAAAAAAAAAAAAAAAAAAAAAAACCTAGACCGTTTGAAAAAGGGAAAGCCTTCAGACAGAGCAAGAATGCAGGCTGTAATTAGAATCGCTTCAACCGTCTCTAGATTCAGGGAGGATAGGCAAACTGGTTGCACATGCGGCATGATGATCCCTAGCCTAGATAATGTTGGTAAAGTGCGTGTGTGTGTGTGTGTGTGTGTGTGTGTGTGTGTGTGTACACATGTGAGCATGCAAGAGCTGTGGAAAATGCACTTGACCACATGGCACTGAGCCCCAGAGAATCTAAGATTGGTGCCCCCACCCCTGCAGCTGCCTGCCCTCTGGGAGGACCTCTCATCTGACTCCCAGCAGCTACCCCAAACACATGTGAGGTCTAGCAGATTGCAGTGCTTGCCCAAGACCCCAAACTTGCCAAGCTGGGCTGAGAGAACACATAGTGTGGAGGTCCTAGGTCAGTCACTGACAGGCTGCCTGACTGACACCACACCTCTCCCTTCCCTGGGCCTCTGTAGCCTGAAGGGAGAGTTTGGGGTCCTTCCGATCTGGCCCTAAATATCCATCCGGGACTGCTGGTTATGAGCGGCTGGCAGGAAGCAAAAGAGATTGTGGGGGTGCCTGTGAGAGGGGGCTAAGCCTGAAGGGCTGTGAATGTCTCTGGATCCCCAGACCCTGGGAACCCTTTATGTGCTAGCCTATCACCATGCTATGAGCACCACGACTGGGTAGGCCCTGGAGGGGAAGGCCAGGCAGCCGGGCAGCCACAAGCATAATCCCTTCCTTTCTTCTCAACCTTTCTCCTCCAGGCTTTCTGAGAGGGCCTTGGAGCCAGCTGCTATCACTAAAAATAGGCTAGGCAGCTTTGGATGTGAAGAAGCCCCTCTTACTTGCAGGGTCCCAAAGGCCTGGCAGGTGGCAGTTGGTGTACATGGCCCCTCCAAGCCTGAGAGATCAGTTTCTCAGTTCCTGCCCAAAGCTTCAGTTTCCCATGCACTCTCTCCTTTGTTCCCCAGTGTCCTGGGGCCTTGGTTCAGAAAGTGTGTAGTTTGGAACCTGGTACACTAAAAACATTAATAATGGTGATATACTGATAATTGTTATTGTAGCTAATACTTACTGAACCTTTACTGTATGCCACTCAGGACCCCTACTAAGGGTCTTGCAGGTAGCAACACATCCCTCCCTGTGAATATCCTTTCAGTTAGGTTCTATTAATCCCACTTTACAGGAGAACAAATGGAGGCACAGAGGCCCAGTCAAATGACCCAAAACGCTTAATTACTCACTTAGCTAGTGAGTCTGGGAATGGCGATGGGATTGGTCCTTTACTGCAGATTCCTTTAGGGAGAAACAAATTCTGTTAACAGTAGTAGTAGTAGCTACTACACCTTCCTCTTCACTGCATTGACCTTCCCTCAGTTCCTCAAAACAGTAACTTTATAGGGCCTGAGGAGATGAGAATCCAACAGGGTATAGAGGGATGTAAGAGCTCAGAGAATCCTCTGGATGTTGGAAGCTACACCGCACAGAAACTATTCTGGTCCATATGTGAGCAGTGAGAATGTTGTTTCCTTTGCAGTGGGGTGGGTTGGCAGGCAGCTAGGATATTTAGCTGGAGTTCAGTCTAGTTCTTTTGAGTCTCCATGTCCAGAATTAGAAGGAATTGAGGCTAGCACTCCCTGATTTCTCTCTCTGCCTTCTATGCTGAGGTCTGTTCCATTCAATATATATGCCCTGCACCCTGGCAACTCCTATGCAGGGTACTGAGAAGCCGAGATGAAACCCCACAGACTCCATCTTGGCAGTGGTTTAGGACATATAAGACATGAAAACTCAGAAATGTTGGTGTAATCAGCTGAGAGCTCCTAAATACAGATACACACACAAAATTTAGATGGAGCATGGTGGATGGGAGTTCAGTGCTATGAAGGGTAGCTCAGAAGGAAATAGGAAAACTGAGGGAGAAATAATGAGAGCAGAAGAGAGATGGAGTTCAAAGGGTGGACAATGCTCCTCTCAAGCTGGTGACATGGAGTTTGGCTTGGAGAGTGAGTGGGCCAGCTACAGATGATGGCTTAACCTCTATGCAGGTCTGTCATTGATAAGATAAGGTAATGCCACCAGCTTCATGCTTGGGCTCCTTCATTCCTACATTGGCTACACCAATAATCATGACAGAGAGCTCTTGGCATAACTGTATGCTTCCTCAGTTTCTGCGGTGGATCAGGGAAGAGCTAGGGGACATAGTGGGGTCTCTATTGCCAGCCCTGAGTTCAAGGGTGATACTTGGGCTTTGGACAACAAACAGGCTTAACATAGTTATATTGCTGACTTGTGAGGAAAAGAAACGGTGTGAGAGATCATGTCAAACGAGCAGGCATCTTGGAGTAGGTCTATGCCATCAAATCTTGGTGACAGAGTAAATTCACTCCCAACCCGAGTTCTTCACCATGCCATGGCCTGTTCTTGATACTTGGCATCCATTACCTCAGTGCATCCTCACACTAACCTTGTGACTTATCCTCAAGATGAAGCCCAGTGGGAAGGGATCTAACCCAGGTCACATCAAAGTAAGCGGTGATCTGTGCCCCCTCACCCCTACCCCACATGGCATGTGTTTGCCTGCAGCTAAGCGGCCTCCCATTGTGAGGCCACCAGAAGTAGAGCCTTCTGCTGCTTTTGGTGTCAAAAAGGAAGAAACTGACAAGTCCTCCAGAGACCTCAAGTTTATGCTGGTGCTAAATTGAGAGAGAAATACCTCGTATGGGCTCTTGCCTCAGGGCACTAAGCAGCCCAGTGGACAATGTCCTGGCCAATGGCTTGACAATCCAAAAGACACGTTTACACGCGGCTGTTTGTCTCTCATCAGATAATGTTTATTTCTCTTCCTGATTATGAAAGGCACACAGGCATGCCTGTTTCTTGAAAGGGCCTTTGATAAGAGCCGAGGGCAGCACATGAAAGGGCTGTTCCACAAAAACTGTTCTGCCAGCGCCTACATGCATGTGGCCAGGGTGGGGTTTTTTGTTTTGTTCTCTCTCTCTCTCTCTCTCTCTCTCTCTCTCTCTCTCTCTCTGTGTGTGTGTGTGTGTGTGTGTGTGTGTGTGTGTGTGTGTGTTTTAGGAGATGAGGGAACAACCCAAGGAGTGAGTGTCCAACATGGCCCATGGCTGTTCCCCCAACAAATAAGGCAGCTCACAGAGTTGCTCTTGTTCTCTCACTCAGTGACCTTGACTCTGCCTGCCACTCAGGGCCTTGCCCTCTCCTCAGCCCTAGGCATTCTCAGTTTTGGAGGCTTTACCCCACAGCATGTCAGATATGTGAAAATGCACCCACATCCCATATTAAATGTAATTTTTGCTATAAAATATTTCAAAGGATTTTTATAATTCCGCTTTCAAAATTATTTGCCTATGAGTAACTCGTTTCATTCCCAGTTGGCTATGATTTCTTTGTAATCATCGTGCATACTAGGGGATTTTTGCAAAGTGAGGAAATCTAAGCAACAAATTGTTTTCAAATGTAATGAAATTTTTAGGAATACTAAATTTAACAATTAATGAAGCTGATATTATATTGTGTTTTGTAGACATATATGGAACCTTTTATTAATTCCAATTCTGCTGTTTTCTTTTCATATTTTAGAGCCAATAAATTTTCTTTTTCTTGGGACTGGAAGGTTTTCTTAGGCCATCAGAACTCATGGAGGCCCTGGATCCCCTGCCTCTGTGCCACGTGGAAAGCACAACCTGGACTTGAGGTAGTCTTAAGCCAGCCAGTGGAGAGGGGACAAAGGAAGTGAGGGTGTTCCTCAGAAGAGGACAGAGGGGAAGCCATTTCCATGCTGTCTCCTCCAGACCTCCAGCCACTCTTAGAGACAACTCTTGGATTTAGTGCTGTTTTCCAGACCAGGAGACTTGGGAAGCTGAGAAGGGGCATGGCTCAGGGGCACACAGTTAATAAGAACCAAAGTGAGGAATTGACTATCTGTTGGGCTGGGGGGCAGGGTGCTCTTTGAGCAGTCTATTTCTCTTCTGCTCCCAGTGTTCCTGTTCCTATTTCTTTGTATATTACCCTTCATAGCACTGAACTCCCACCGTGCTCCATCTAAATTCTGTGTGTGTATCTGTTCTTAGCAGCTCTCAGCTGATTACACCAGCATTTCTGAGTTTTCATGTCTGTATGTCTTAAGCCACTGCCAAGATGGAGTCTGTGTGGTTTCATCTTGGCTTCTCAGTGGCCTGCATAGGAGTTGCCAGGGGGCATATATATTGAATGGAACAGACTTCAGCATAGAAGGCAGAGAGAGAAATAAAGCAGTGCCAGCCTCTACTCTTTATAATTCTGGACGTGGAGACTCAAAGGAACTGGATTGTACTCCTTAACCATTTTTAGCTGTGTGACCTTAGGCGAGTCATTTCCCATTCCTATGGATTCTATTTGTTTGCTTCTAAAACAAGGACCCCATTCACTTTGCAGTGTCCTGAAAAGGCTATGGTGGGAATCAAATCAGGGGGTGACTGAGAAAGTACCTTAGCCTTTCTGTGATATTTGAAGCCCCCTTACCTTTGTCAGTTCTGGGAATTCCTTTGAGTTCCTTGCCATGAGAAGACTGCAGACTCACTGTAAAGTTGCAGCTACACCAACCGCACCCACTAATCTCCTACCTGCCTGTCAACCCACACCGTTGTGAAGGAGACAAACATTCACACCAGTCACATAAGGACCTGAATCGTTTGTGTGTAGTGTAACTTCCAATGTTCAGAGGATTGTCTGAGCTCTTACATTCTTCTATTCCCTGTTTGATTCTCACCTAGCCAGGTCTGCTGAACCCCATTTGACATATAATATAGTTAGCAATCAGTTTTAGGACAGTCTAAGCTACATAGTAAGACAATATGCACAAATACATGAATGAAATAAAGTGAAGGGCCAGATTGGGTGGGATGCACTTTTAATACCAGTGTTTAGAAGACAGAGACAGAAGCAGAAGCAGAGGCAGAGGCCAACCTGGCCTACATAGAAAATTCTTGCCAGTCAGGGTGACACAGAAAGAATATCTCGAAAACAGATACTTAAATTAAATACAGACAGTCTGCACTTAACTAAAGACTTCCTGTAGTTCTGAGTATTTTGCATTTATTACCTGAATCCTCAGAACACTAACAGGTATGAATAAGCCTGATTTTTAGCTATGAAAACAAAACAAAACAAAACAAAAATCAAAGAGGTGGAATAACCTGCCCAGGATCACAGAGAAGTTCACAGCAAAGGTAGAGTTTGGGCCTGGTCACTACTGTAACTCCTGCTAAGGTGGAAGCTATGGGGGAAAGTACCACTGTGTTCTGAGAATATCAAGGAATCCTGGACATTTACCAAAGTTTACAGAAGAGAATTGGGGACTCAAATGGCAGGGTGGGGAGTTGGGACTTGATTGCTGCAGAGAACAGGAAGGGAATCCACTTACTTCTGTTTGCGGAGAGAAGCCACACACAAGGGCTTATCAGCAGAGGACTAGAGTCCTGCTCTATCCCAGTTGGAAAGAACACTGAACCCCCAGGCCTGGGCAAGTTTGACCAGTGAGTTTCAGATCCGGGGTTCCTATGGTTATTGGTAGAACTCATGGACTGACACAGGTAAAAAGAGAGGAGGAAAGGGTCCCAAAAGCATGAAGTCTGGGTAAGGTGGAAAAAAGAAACAGCAGAACCACATCTTTTTCCTACATCCATCCAAACTGTTAGGTGTGGCTTTGAGTGTATGTGTTGGTGTATGGGGGGGATTAAGTGTCGTTCAACTGCTAGAATCCTCTTTGTCACCCCAAATCCTGGGCCAGAGCCTGAGTGTCAAAGGAGCTCCAGAAACAGGCGATAGTCTCTTTTTCCACCATGGAAGGCCTACAAGGAGGGGCAGGCTGGGCCTGGCTGAGCAGGCACTGTCCTGGTTTGAGAGAAGCCAGGCCTAACTCAAAGTTGACAGCCATCCCTGCCTAACAGGAGAACCAATTAGAGTCAGGGTGATGTGGGTCCTGGTGGCCTCTGCCCTGCAGCCTCTAGTCCCAGCTGGCAATCATCAGATTTGCTCAGAGGATCTTTGTCAAGAGAGTTAGACTCTGTGATGGATCAAGGGGAATGGGGAGGCTGGCAGAGAGGACTCCTGTGCCCAGACCGCACACTGAGGGCTTCCCATGGCTTCAGTCTCCCTAGGGAGTCTGTCAAAAAGACATTTGAAACACTTGGTCAGCCCCTTATCAGGCTGTACCCCACCCCATATATACACACAAACACATACACACACATGCAGACACACACACACAGAAAGAGAGATAGAGAGTGAAAGAGAGTGAATGAGAGAGAGAAAGAGAGAACAAGCCATGTGTTTAACTCTCATGGGCTTGACACTGTGGGCTTGACAGCACTGCTTCTCAATGCAATGGGCCAATTTGTCACACAAGCTCCTAGGAAAGCATTAAAAGCCGGGACTGGGAATATAGGATCTAGTGACCCCCAGAATACATATCACCCTGAGGAAACATACACCAGGGCTGTGGCTAGCTTCCCCCAAATTCAACATCATATGCTGGAAAGTGGGCATGATTCCTTCCTCAGAAATCTGTTTTGAAGCTGAAAGGAGATTGGGCGCAAACCTCACAGCATAGCGCTGAGCCAGCCCACCCACCTTCCTCCTTGGAGAGTAGTCAGGACAAAACTGATTAAAATACACCAGTCCTTGAAGCTCTGATACATTAGAATTCAAAAAGCTTATGTTTTCTAGACCTTCCTTCTTTTCCAGGCAGCCATAGAGGCCAGGAGAGGTCAGGTCACTTACAAAAGCACGCAGCCTGTTGGTGGTAGAATAGAAACTGAGCTCTAGGTTGCCTGCACCATAGCATACTGGATTGTTGCTTGTCACATAGTCCTGATGCAGTCTTTGCAATGATGTGGAGTGACTTGGAGGACTCTTTTGGACAGGATGGGCTGAGGATGCTTCTAGATAGTGCGCAGGTAACAGTTGGGCTTGAAGTTCTTGAAGGGGATCTTCCGCTTCTGCTCTATGCTGTTGCAGCCTGGCCACATGCAGGGTGGAGTGAAATAGGGGAGGGGAGAGCAGGAGGGGAGGCTGCCTTTAGTGGGCTACCATATCACATTGCAGTCTCATATCTCATTTGCTGTTCACCAAGCCCTGCCCCCTCCCGCCTTGCTTCTTCCCGGGCAGATCTGCATGGTTTGCATTATTTTCCCCTTCCCACCAGACCCCCTCCCTGTATATCTTGGTTCCATATTTTCCACGCTGAGGCTCAGTTTACTCCTGGCTGGGCTCTGGGACTGCACCTGGGTTCTAAGGGAAAAGTCTGGGAGTGTGTGTGTGTGTGTGTGTGTGTGTGTGTGTGTGTGTGTGTGTGTGCTGTGTGGGGGAGGGCTCTTTGGTCCTGTCCACTCTTTTCACTACCTGCCACCAAGACTGTTCTTTCAGTCAAGGCCATAGACCCTGGTCCTCAGTCACTTGAGTGCTAGTGAAAAATTAACCCCCACCAGCACACACATACCAGTTCTCACCTGGACTTACTGAATGAGAATCCCTGGGGCAAGGCCCAGAAGTCTGCATGGTGGCCAGCAATTTCTTTCATGAAGGTTCTGTGAGATTTACCTAGAAAGTACTACTGGTAAAGGGTTAATTTCCATGATTGACCTTTATCACCCCCAGTTCAAGTTTCTTTAAAAAAGGTTTACTATCCAAGCCCACCACTCCTCGGTTTCTCTCCCTGCCCTCAGGCTACACTCTCTGTTCCCTTAGCCAGCTCCACTTCATCTCCTAGTCCTTCAGTGCTGGAAGACCCCAGGATTCAGTCCTTCCCCCACTTTGTGCAACCTCCATCTCCCCACATGAGCTCATCTTTCTGGGCTCCAGTTCCTATCTACATGCTGATAATCTCCACCCCAGTTCTCTCCCCTGAGCCTCAGCCTAGCTTGAGTGACCTCCAGGTCCCTTCATCTCACCGGGACCCAGGATGAGCTCATCTTCACACATTTAGTGGACTTTTGGAAGAGGCCATCAGATTATCTTGCTTAAAACCTCTGAGGGACTCTCCATGGGCCTGCAAGATCAAGCCTGCACTGTAAGCTCCCCTGCTCCCCTCCCCAGCCTGTTCCCTCCTCACTACTGTTTCCTCGACTCTTGGCCCTTCTCTGCTCCACCTGGGATCTGCTGAATAACTCAGAATGGTAGAAATTCACCAGGCACCCCTAACCCTTGGCCCTGTATGTGTTACTCCCATTTCCTGGAACACAGGGACACAGTGAGAAGGAGGCAGAGACATCTGTCTTGGAGTGTTGATATGGGAGGCTGTTTTGAAATTCCAGCTTTAGTGCCCATAGCAAGCATGCTGGGAGAAAAGGGACATTACATTTCCCTTGCTATGACATCATTGGCCTTTTTTCCCCCCTAGTATCCCCAAGATGAATTATGTTTCTTCTGGGCTGCCAATATGCTAATGTCCATGGATAAGCCTCTATGATTCATATGTGGTAATAAGTCATTGATAAGTATTAGGTAGTAACTGAGTGAAAGTGTTCCTCTAACTTCTTTCTGTACCATTTCAAATTTGTGTCCCTCTGCTCACTCTGGACTCTGGGCAGGGACAGAACCTTTCCTAGCTATTTATGTGGGGACTTGTACATACCAAGTAGGTCTTCCACAAATGTTTCTTAAAAGAACTTTTTGAGAACACTCTGCAGGCTATGGAGAGTCCCTCGGACCAGGAGCATAAAGCTTTATTCAGTCTTAAGCTCTGTCTCTCCACCATCACCAACACAGTGGATCAGAGAGGAGAGCCCCAAGCAGCTGCACAGTAGGGTTTTTACTGGGGTTTGAGGAAGGACTGGGGAATTTCCAGTTTAACAGTTACAGGACTGGGTGACATTCAGCAAGGACAAGCTTGTTACAAAGTGATTGGATAACTAACATAACATTGAGTGAGCTATCTATAGACCTCAGGAATGTTAGGTATTTTCTGTGCCATGAAATATTCTACTACAAGGTCAGTGGGTTGCTCAACACAAATGTCCCACCCTGAGATAATATACCTTCTCATTTTTGTGGTTATCCTTAGGCTCTTTCTTGGGTAGGGGATATTATGACATTGTTTCTGGAACTGCTGACCCATGGCCTAGTTCCTGGTGACCTTGGTGTGGGGTCACTAGTTCCTGGTGACTTTTGGGTGACCTTGTTTAGGCTTAGTACCTGGTGACCTTTGGGGTGTCAGACCTGGTTCTCTCAGAGATATGGATTAACTGTTAAGAGACCACCTACTTTTCTAGAGGATCAGGTTTTGATTCCCAGCACCTGCATAGCAGCTTACAATCATCTGTAACTTCAGTGCCAAAAGATCCAATGCCCTCTTCTGGACTCCTCAGACACTGTATGCACATGGTGCACAGACATACATGCAGGCAAAACACCCCTACACATAAAAATATATAAATGTATATGTATGTATACACATATACATATATATTAACTTCAAAGTTTCAAACAGTGTCCGTTAAGCATTATTTTTTAAGAAAACAGAACCACAGTGGTCAGTGCCCATTTGAAGTTCTAGCATTTGGGAAACAGGAGGATTCTGAATTTGAGTTTATCCTAGGAAACATAGCAAGTTCAAGGCTATCTGGGGCTACATAAGGAAATCTTGCTCCAAAAAACAAAAACAAACAAACAAAAAAAAAACCAAAAAGTAAACAAGGTACACAGTAGCATTATGGTCCAGATTCATTAGACATGCTTTATAGTTTCGTAACAAGCATATAAATTGAATATCCCAATAACCAACTGACAGATGAAGAAACTGAGACCTAGAGAGGTAGAGCATCTAGATCAGTGACACACAGCTAGTAAGTGATAAAACTGGTACATGTACTAGTCCACCCAGCTTCAGACTCTCTGCTCCGAGCCCCTCACCCTCTACTGCCTCTCACCTATAGTGACGGTAAGAGAAAAAGCCTGGAAGCATACAGAGTTGGCTCTCCATATCTGCATGTTCCACATCAATGGAGTCAAACAACTGTGGTTGAAAACGTTCTGGAATAAAAATTGTGTCGATTTTGAGGATCACGGATCTCTCTCAGTCTCAAATAAAAGTTCCCTATATCAACTACACAAGACGTGTATTAGCTTATATTAGGCTTATATTAGGTATGATGACTAACTCACAAATGATGAGTGTATAGGAGAAGACATGCATAAGCTGCATGAAAAACTCCTCCTGTCTAGACAATGTAAGGAACCTGAGCATCCACAGATTCTAGTATCCAGGATATGGGTGCCCTAGAAGCCATCCTCTGGGACAGAGTATGAGTCTGGAGACAGAATGCAGCAATGAACATGTGGACTCTCAAATGAGAGAATCCTGGAGCCAACTTCCAACTGTGCTGTACATTATGGAAATGGCTAAGGGTACCTTCACTTTGTCACTGGTAAACAAGGAATAAAAGTAATACCATTGCAGGGCAGTGCATCTCTGTGTGTAGTGGTGTTACTTTCTGAGGCTGGCTTTGAATCTTGAGTTCTCTTCTCTTCATCTCAAAAGTGCTAAGATAATGGGCATGCACCACCATGTCAGTCTCAAAATTCTTATTTTTAGGGTTGGTATCTAGACTAGTTGAGATATTGAGTGAGTAGAAATCAACCTTAATATATCAAAAAAAGCTCTAAGTTTTATGCCTGAATACAAAGACTACCAGAAGAGCCTCCACATTCAACCAGGTTCTAGCTAAAAGTTCTCTCCAATGGACATCCAACTCTATCATGTGATATTTCTATAAAAACGAGACACCCTGCACTATATATATCACATGGTATCTCTGGTTCTTCCTGTAGAATAGGCTTTTCTCAAATGGAGACAGCACCAGAAGCACTGGGGAAATTAGGGAAAGGGCAGAAAGGTGGGGTAAATATGTGTTGCATGTTTGGAGATGGTAGACAGAAGGCCTCAAAGACTCCCTTTGGCTATATGCAAGGCCTGAGAAGAAAGCCTAGGATTCCTCCAGGCTTTGGCAAACTGAACACCTCAGGCCAGATCCATGAATTTTCAGCTCTCATGTGCGTAGGGGGAGTGAGGCTAGGATTGGCCTTTCCTAGGCACCAGGACTTGTATTCTGTGGGCAGGTATCTCTGTCTGCCCAGGTCAGTCCCAGAGGGCAGCCCCCAGACCTACTTCCCAATAAGGTATCCAAGGCATGCTTTTCTCCTCTGCAGCGAGAAGAATGGAGGAGTGGGTAGGGTTGAGAGGATTCTCCTCTACATCTGGAGGCATAAAATTGGGGTGAGCTCAGAAAGCCCTGCTGAGGAAGGCAGGTAAGGGACTAGGGCAACCTGCCAGGGTGGGCTCCCCTTCTCAGCTGTGACCTAATGGGAGCTGACAAGAGCAGCTATGAGCCTTTGATCTGCCCTTCAGGTATGTATCCCAGCTTGGGATAGGGAAGCTGGAATGAAGAACGTTGATGAGGGTGGAGATAAGAGAGGATCAGTCCATCCAGGCAGAAAAAGCCTGGGCCACCAGGCCAGGGTTCAGAAAAAGAAAAAAAAAAAGCATCTAACATAAAGACTGTGCAGTTCCTTCCTTCCCCATAAGACAAAAGCAGCCCTCAGGACTCCTCCAGACCCTCACAGGGGTGGGGTCCACTCACTACCATATGGTCTTCATTTCAGGACTGTTGGGATCTGCAAGCAGGCATCTCTACAGCCAGTCCCCAAGGGACCTGACAAACGGGACATCAGGCATCTGTGAGGGCACCTACAGACTATCTGCGGACCACCTGCAACCACCTGCGCATTTACTGTGTCACCTTATAAGAGGACTCACACCTCTCTCTGTCTCTGTCTCTCTCTCCCACCTAGCTCAAAGATGGTCTCTCTGACCCTGATTCCCCTAATAAACTTCCCACCAGTTGGAGCCAGTTTCGGGTGTCATTTATGAACATACCTTATAAGTCTGCTGTACAATCCTGCCATTGATGAGTTTGGCCAGGAAAATAGGATCTTTCAGTGGCCAAGCTGTGTGGTGGCTACTCCCAGCACCAGCGCCATCACCCCCATCACCAGAGCTGCTGGAAACCTATTTCATTTCAAATCTGCCTTTCCAGCAACTAGATCACTACCTCCTACATGCCACACTGGCTGGATTGGTGAGTTTCCCTCATTGGTCAGCATATCTGTCTCTTTTGATAGGGCAAGATTGACCTTTGAGCTTCCAACAACTTCCTGGTACCTTTTGAGACTGAGGAACCCCCTACCATGGCCTTCATTGGCCACAGTTGACCTTTTTTGCTGAACTCCATTCAGGGCTTCTTTTTCCCTTGAGTGAGATTTTCCCTCTACCAGCACGTTTTTGCTCCCTCCCCTTCTTGCTTTTCTACAAAATCCCATCTAGGTAAACCATGTCTGCTATGGGCAACTGTGCCCTTGGTCTCTAGCCAATGCTGAGGAGCTGTTGGAACAGATAGTACCATACCAGTCTACTGAGCCAAACCTTGCCTTTGGGATGCTTCTGGCAGGTCACTGACTCCTACCCGCCCAATTGGAATTGCCCATTCTTTCGTTCCTCCAGCATCCCCACTGGGATGTCTTCTGGAGAATTTTAAAACCCTATGCATGGAGCCTGAGCTAAAGGTCTCTAAGATCATAGGCCTGTGCAATAAAACTTGGCCTACATATTCCTTAAATAATGGTTCAAAGTGGCTAATTAATAGCACATTAAATCCCAATATTTTACAGGATCTTTTTAATTACTGTAAGTGATCTGGTAAATGGAAGGATGTTTCTTCAAGCTTTCTTTCTTCTCCACTCTAAACCTTGTCTTTGTTCCTGTTCTCCCACCCAACTTCTTCTAGCTATAAAGTCTCAACCTCACGAGTCCTCTACTTTTGACCTCGCTGATAAACCTCTGCCCCACTGTCTTCAACCTCTGGCTTCTCTGCCTCTGGCTTTTTCCTCCTCTTCTGCTTCTTCCTCTTCTTTGGCTTCTCCAGCATCCTTCCACCTTCCCTCCCCCCAGCAACAGGCCATCCTAGTCGTCCTACTTTGGCACCTACTTTCACTCTACCAACAGCTATTAGCCCCTGTGCTACATGCTCTTGCTCTATAGCGAAGCCCCCTTCTTCTTCTACTCAGCATAAACCAGCCTCAATTCTTCCCTTGCAGGAGGTGGCCAGCATAAATGGCTTAGTTAGGGTGCATGTTCCTTCTCACTAACTGAACTTTCTCAAGTAGAAAAGAGACTAGGATCCTATACCTCTAACCCTTATACTTTTATTAAAGAATTTCAACATCTCACTCAATCTTATAGTCTTACCTTTCATGATGTGTGTGTGTGTATGTGTGTGTGTGTGTGTGTATGTGTGTGTGTGTGTGTGTGTGTGATTCTTGCCAACAACCTATTACCTGAGGAGTGCAGGCTAGAACCTATTGCCTGAGGGAAGAGGAAAAAACGCATGCAGATGAGGTTCGCCAAACAAATGCAGCACACCTGGCTGGGGCTGAGGCGGTGCCTGACCAGGATCCACAATGGAATTACAATACCCCACGAAGGCATTTTAGCTAGAGATCAGTTCATAACCTGCCTCGTGGTTGATCTCTGCAAACCTGCCCTCAAGCCAGGTAATTATTAGAAGTTCCACGAGGTCATTCAGGACAAGAATGAAAACAAGTCTCAATTCCTAGAGCACCTTACAAAGGCCCTCTTACAACATGCTAATCTGGACCCTAAAAGTACAGAGGGTAGGCAACTCCTGATGACCTATATTTTCTCCCAAAGTTACCCCAACATCAGGGTTAAGCTTAAGTGCTTGGAGAGAGGACCTCTGACTCCACAGGCAGACTCCAAAGGTGCTGGCCTTTAAGGTGTACCATGGGAGAGATGAAAAAGCCTGCAAGCAAAAATACCAAATGCTGGCCAAGGCTGTCCAACTGGCCTCTGTGACTACCCAGGCTCCCTTGCCTCCTAAGGCCTGAGGATCACAGGTCCCTGTTTCAAATGTGGTCAAGAAGGTCACTGGGCCTGGTTTTGTCCTAACCTCCATAAGCCACCAGGGCCATGTTCAAAATGCTACCAAGAGGGACATTGGAGTGTTGACTGCCAGCATTTCTCCCATGATATGGGGGCATCACTCCCAGATCACCCTCCAGCTGATATCCTAGGCCTGGCTACAGACAACTGAAGGTACCTAGGTTCCCTTGACCGGACCACTGTCATCACTAGCAGGGAGCCACAGGTAATTATCATGGTATTGGAACAGCCCATCTCCTTCCTTGTGGACACTGGAGCCACTCAGTCCTGACGGAGTATTGGGAACCAAACTCTTCTTTTAGTTCCTCTATTGTTGGAGTAGGGGGACAGCCTTGCCAGCTTTGCCGGACTCCACCACTCAATTGTATTTTCAGGGGTGTTCCCATGACTCATTCCATTTTAGTGATGCCAGCCTGTCCAGTTCCCTTACTGGGAAGGAACCTTTTAGTCAAATTGGGAGCCTCTATCTCCTTTATTCCACCCGATTTACCAATAAGTACCATCCATATCCAGAGAAAATACGTCCCAATTACCCAATCCCTGGGGATGGGAGAAGTACAGAAGGTATACTCCTCTAAGGTCATTGCCTTCTGATATCCCCCTCCTAAATAATACAAACCTGTCATTTTGTCTCCCACTTCAGACTCTGACCTCGGCCTACAAGCTCCCTAATGTCACCCAACCAGGCTGTTTTAGAGCTTATTGGCTGTGTGTTCCACCTGGAACTAACTCATAACTACAACTGACAGCTTCTCTGGTGACTCTATCAAGTAACCTTACTTCACCATTCACTAACTGCCCTGACTCTGATGTTGCCACAACCCCCTACTTTTTTCATATTACCCTCTTTGGCATGGCAAGCTCTTTCAAGGCATCTGGGACACACTCTGTAGGAATTCTAAGTTCTTTAGACTGTAATAAAACTATAATCCTTGATACCTTATCTCAACCCCAATGCCCTACTGGTAATAATACCTCCATTCTTTGTGGTACTCAGGTCTACCATCAGCAGGAGTTTCCACACTGGTGCTCCTCTTCCCCTAGCTGGGGGTAATAAGTTAAAAGGAGCCCCTTACCAATCCCAGTCATGGACTCAATAGCTGCTCAGCAAGATAAGAGGGTAATTAAATTTTGCACCTCTTGGCTGTTGCAGGAATCAAGGCAGCTGTTGGGACTGGGAAAACAATACTAGTCACTTCACTAACTTTATATTACCAGCTTTCTTACCAGTTCATAGAGTATTTCCAGCAAGTGGTTCAGACAATACTAACTGTCCAAGGACAGGTGGACTTAATGAAAGCAGTAGTACTTCAAAACCAACGAGGATTGGATCTCCTCACTGCTAAAGAAGGTGGCCTTTGCATCTTTCTCCAAGAGGAATGCTGTTTTTATGTGAACCAGTCGGGTATAGTAAAAGACAAAATCCAACAACTCCAGACAAATCTGTTCACCCAGGAACTGGTGGTCAGGCACATATTTCATACAGTGGTTAACAATGACTTGAATACAACCCTGTATAGCCCTGGACTAACAGGGAGCTGCAGTCTTCTTCCCCCTTTAAAGAGCACAAGAAAACATTTTGCACTGAAGAATCACCAGCCTTTTAAATGAAGAGTAACATATTTTACAGTTCTTTGTTAGATTGTCCAAGGTCATTATCTTAAAATTTCTGATAAATTTTAAAATGTTTCATAGCCTTAAACATTTAAACATTCTCTAAAATCAGTTTTTTCTATATTAAAATAAAGTACCTTTTTTACGGAGTGAAGTCACAAAGCATTACCATAATTTTAAAAGTCAGAACCAAATTTTAAAGCCAAATTTTACCGGTGCAAATAATCTAATCTCTAAAATCAATACCAATTTAAAATGAGACTTGCCTTCTTAGTCTAAAAGGAAATGGGATGATAAACAAAATTCATTACGACTAGGACGTTCTGTAATCCTTCTTTGCCTACAAAATACCACGTGGCAATCTCAAGATGGTGGAGTCACATCACATGCATGGCAAGCCACATGGTTGCTATTTAAACACCCCTGTGCTTTTGTAGATTTTATAAACACATAGGCATACATATATGTTGTAAACAAGAGTTTGAATTTAACCTTTAAACATATCCAAAAACTCTTAATCTACAACCAAGACATACAGAGCATATTAACCATTTAAGATCATTCAGAAATAAGCATGTAATGGCCTTACGTACATTTAAACAAGTACTTTGTCTCATCAGCCTGGGCGAGCTTGCTCATCTGTTCCACCATGATGGTGGGCACAGCTCCCTGGGCCCTGGGATTCAGCAAGTGCTGCTTGCCTAGGGGCTGTAACATTCAGGGTGGGATGGTCTGGTGCCACGGGTGATGCCACCCTGACCCCCATTCACCCATCCCCCCACCCCCGCCCAGCCACCTTCCCCAACAGGGCTTTCCCAGCCTTTCCAGAGCCTGCCACTGTGTGCTGCCATGGTGGAAACTGTGGAAGTGTGTCTGGCAATGGTCTAACAATTTCACTCCCAGCTCCACCCTTGCATTCTTTCCATGCCAGAGCATGGTTGATTCTGCCGCAGCAGGACACAAGGAGGTGCTGGTGGAAGGGCCGGAAGAAACAGGGAGGGATTAGAAGAAGTCTGTCCCATACAGTCACAGTACAACATACACAAGAAACAAAATAGGCAAGACAAATGCATGCAGAAACAGGTTCCTCCAACAGGAAAGCACAACATCTGACCCAAAGAGGATTCTAAAACAGAAAGACAGAGGCAGACTGAGTGGCCATATTCATATTGCAACTGAAGCTCAAACCAATGGACCTTCAGATTCTCGCTCTGGTTTCCCTCCCACAGAAGTTCCAGAGCAGTGGGTAGTTCTGAACCACCTCCCTCCCGATGGTGGGACTCTACCCACCAAAAAACTGATGAAGCCAGGGGAGCCCTTTTGGCTTTAGCAGCTGTGATTGCCAGCATGTATTCTTTAATCATGTCATGCTGCCCTCACAGATATAAACACCTTGAGAAATTTTCTAAATAGAGGACAGAAAGCACACCCACACACAGACACTGCACAGAGACACTTAGACATTAACTGTAAGCAGGGTCTTGGAGTCTTGGGAATTCCGGATGAACACCCAAATGTTATGCCTAGTTTGTGAGACCCCCCCCCAAAAAACCACCAGGAATCGACTCTACTGCAAATACATGAGAATCTTTTATTACAAGCTCGAGGCCAGGTCACAGCATTCTCCCTGGTTGAAGAGAAGGAGTGTGACCCCACAGTCTAGGGGAACAAGGTTTTTATTTATTTATTTATATTTATTTTTTATTTTTTCCAGCACTGAATCATACAAGCACTGTTTCTCTATTTAGTGTATGAAAAGCCTAGATTGGGTGGATAAACAAGGTGAATTTGGTGAGAGTGCCGCTTGCTGGTTTAATACATTTATTATTTGAGAATACATGGGCATTACATTTAGGACATGTTCTTTGTTTGTTTGTTTAGTTGGTTGGTTGGATTTTGTTTGTTTGTTTGTGTTGGTTTGGGTTTTTTGGAACAAGGTTTTTAAAGGGAAAAAAAACTCAAGCAGGGAGTTACATGTCTTGGCATTACATGATTGAGTAAGGGAAACTGACTTTTGAAATGATTGGTTTAATTTAGGAGTCAAGACCATAAACAGTTCTGGCAGGGCCATCTGAGCTGGTTTCCTAGCAACTGTATCTCTATTGGGCAGGAAAAGAATGCATTAAAGCTAGTTCCTTTCTTCAGGTGGCTGGACATGCCTCCACCTGGCTGGCCTTCACTTAGACTTGTGCTCCAAACCCCAAACTAATATCCCCCCTCCCCTCCAAACAAAAAACAACAATATTCAATTCTTTGGTCTCTCATGGACCACCTACAACCACCTGCACATGTACTGGGTCACCTTATAAGAAGACTTGTCCGTCCTCTCTCTCTCTCTCTCTTTGCCCAGAGATGGTCTCTGTGACCCTCTCTTCCCCTAATAAACCTCCCACATGGAACCAGTTGAGTGGCATGGTTTATGAACTTGCCATATAACTCTGCCATACAATCCTAACAAGGAATACACATGTACTCCACCCTGCTTACACCTGGACAGACAAGAGGTAGATTGAGCTCTGAACTTGAGTCAGCTTTCAGCAGGTGAATTAGGGTGGGGGCTTCCTGCAGTTGCTAGCCCTTGCCCAGTCAGGTTTCCAGTTAGCACCAGCCCAGGAGACACTTGCTTGGTGTGGTCCAAACAGATGGCCAAGCCTTCTAGCTCCATATTCCCAGACCACCATGACTCCCCCAAAAGTCTTCTACCAAGTGATCAAACAGCATTTCCTTCAAGGTACTCTGGGACAAGCAGTACACTGTCCAGGAAAGTGTGCTAACCAAGGACCAACTTATATGTCACTGCATGCTTCTGCCACATCTGGGAACTGTTATCTCCTCTGTCTCCATGACTCTCATTTGCACTGTCAGGTTGGAAAGTACCCATCAACTATCTTTTTTGTTTGTTTGTTTGTTTGTTTGTTTTGTTGAGACGAGGTATCCTTATAGAGCCAGGTTGGCCTAAAACTTGTTATCTTCTTGTCTCAGCTTCCAAGGTGTTGGGTTTACAGGTGTGCCACAAAGTCTGTGGCATCTTTTGCCTCTTTAAATAAAATTCTCAGACACTGACCCAGAGTAAATAAGGCAGCAAGCTGAGAGTTGAAGAGCTAGGAACCCACCTGCACATACAGGCTCAAAGAGTGCACACACACCAAGTACTATGGATGCAACTCAAGGCCTCACTCATAGAACTGGGCTATACGCCCAGCCTTCTTTCTCTTTATTTTTGGTGTGTGTATGCGTGCGTGTGTGTGTGTGCGTGTGTGTGTGTGTGTGTGTGTGTGTGTGTGTGTGTGTGTGAGAGAGAGAGAGAGAGAGAGAGAGAGAGAGAGAGATGTACATGTGTGGACACCCATGTCACAGTGGGGGTGTAGAGGATAACTCTGTAGAGTTGTTTCTCTCCTTGAAAATTTACATGGGTTCTGGAGCTCACACTCAGGTTGTCAGGCTTGCACAGCAAGTACCTTTACTGCTGACCCATCTTGCTCCCCCACCCTTCTTTTAACATTTTGAGATGGGGTCTCATTAAGATACCCAGGCTGGCCTTGAATTTACTCCAGAGCTTAGATCATGAGTTGTGGAGCTAAGAGTTAAGGTAATGGAAAAGGAAGCCCATAGAGAGGAACAGGTTACCAGTGGCATGCACCCTTTCTTTCTTTTTCTTTCTTTCTTTCTTTCTTTCTTTCTTTCTTTCTTTCTTTCTTTCTTTCTTTCTTTCTTCCTTCCTTCCTTCCTTCCTTCCTTCCTTCCTTCCTTCCTTCCTTCCTTCCTTCCTTTCTTTCTTTCTTTCTTTCTTTCTTTCTTTCTTTCTTTCTCTCTTTCTCTCTTTCTTTTTTATTATTCAGAGGCAAGGTCGTTCTTTGTAGCCCAGGCTGGCCTTGAACACACAATCTTCTTGTCTCTGCCTCCCCAGGGCTGAGATCAATCATACCCACAACCTGCCACTTTTTTTTTTTTTGCAGCCCAGTAGACTGCTGTCATTCTTGGTCTGTCTCTTGATCTGTGTCATTTTAACACCAAATTAAAAGTGTTATCATCCAATATCACCAAATTTCTTGTTAGAGGACTTCTTGTAGCCCTCCAGCATTGGGAAACTCAGCACCTTTATTTTCTTAACCTATCTTAATTATCAGAAAGTGGATCCCTATTACTAGTCAGAACCCCCCTCCCAGTAACTTCTTCCTTTTGTCTAGTCTGCATTTGAAACTCTCCAAGCTAGGGGTGCAATCAGGCTGGAGGACAGAGCACTTGATAAGATAGGAGGGTTTGGCTTTGCCTTCTGCGGCCCCTGCCCCTCCAGGTTGGGCCTGCCTAAAAATCACCCAGCTCAAAGATTTGGTAAGTTTTCTGCCCCGGGACAGGCTTTTGTATTTCTAATGACAGAGATGTACTTCCCAGCCTTTCCCACAGTTTCCTCTCTTTTAGAATCAACAGCTCCAGATCCTTTTCCTGACCCTTCTAGGGTGTGAGCTGGTCTCCTCTTCAGGACAGCTAACTCCCTCATTGCAAGAGGGGCCAGAAATCTAGTGTGACTCACTCTCAGAAATGTTTTCAGAATGGCAGAACAGGGGACAGCCTGTATTCTTTTTTTTTTTTTTTTTTTGGCTTGACACAGACTTCACTGCCCTCATTCCTAAAGTCTCAGGAAGCAGCCTAGAAAAGCTACATGGTACCTTTGCCTTGTCCTTTGCCTTTCTGATTCTCATCCTTTCAGAGCCAAACATTGCGAACTGCCAAGGGAGCTCTCCAGGAAGCAAGCCTGCCCTAGAGCATTCTCATTCCATTCACTGCTGCCCAAATTCTCCCCTCGGATCCCTCTCAGTTTCTTCAGATGACAGCCTATTCATCTCTGACCATCATCATCAAGGGTGGTTTTGGGGAAAGGGGATCTGCTTCTATTTAGGAATTAAGAGCAGTCAGCCCCCTGGAGCCAGGATACACTCAGGTCGGGCTGACTTCAGCAGTGAACCACAATCCTGGGCTCATGCCTGAGGCCTAGCTCAGAACTTCAGGCCCCTGGGATCCTGGCAAGCTCTCCAGGAGATGACAGCAATCTGCAGGAGTTTGCAAGCCAGTGAGCAGGCACTGCCTACCACCCAAACAGCACTTCTCTTCGGCCTTTTGAGAAGTTGGGAAGCTGCCCTTTATCCCTGAGGTGGGCACCTTCTTCCTCCATACCTAAATCCAGGGTGGCTGAGTCAAAGGAGGGCTGGGAAAGTGCTAGGAACATCAGCTAAGTTTAGCCTAGAATAATGTGCAGAACACAAGAAGAGAGGACCTCTTTCTGAGTCAAGAGCCCAGTGATAAGGAATCAGGGAGGGGAGCTGAAGGCAGGCAATAGAGGGAGGGGGTACAGGGAGAATGTGCTGTGTCAGCCTGCAGGCATGCATGCTCAGTGCTAGCTAAGCCCTAAACTAACAGCTCCCTCCTTCTTTGCTTTCTTCCCTCCCTCCCTTCCTTCCTTCCTTCCTTCCTTCCTTCCTTCCTTCCTTCCTTCCTTCTTCTTTCTTTCTTTCCTTCTTTCTTTTTCCTTCATTTCTGCCTTCCTTCCTTCTTTCTTTCCTTCCTTCCTTCCTTCCTTCCTTCCTTCCTTCCTTCCTTCCTTTCTTTCTTTCTTTCTTTCTTTCTTTCTTTCTTTCTTTCTTTCTTCCTTTCCTTCCTTCCTTCCTTCCTTTCTTTCTTTCTTTCTTTCTTTCTTTCTTTCTTTCTTTCATTTCTGCCTTCCTTCCTTCTTTCTTTCTTTCCTTTTTCTTTCCAATTCTAGGTCTCTACCAGGTTCCTTTATCAGGTCTTTTGGCTTTAGGTTTCTTTATGCCTGTCTCAGTTCTCTTTGGGTCTTTGAAACCCACCTGTCTCTCCTTAGCCCCCTTCTCTCTGTATAATCATTGTCCTTTTTAGTTGTTTACCTGTCTTTTTCTCTCTGCCTCTCTACCAACATCTCCTCTAGATCCAAATCTCTGTGTCCCTAAATATAACTTTATTTTCTTTCTTGCCTTTACCTCTTTTTGTGTCTTTGCTTCTCTATTTCCCCCAGTCTGTCTCTTTCTTTCTCTCTTGGTCTCTGCTCTGCTCTTTGCCCTGGCTTCTCTCACTTTCTTTCCTCTGTGTGGCTTTAAAGCTGCTAGATGCTGAGGTACTGAGTGTGAAACCTGAGAAGGGGGGACAAGAGGAGAGAAGCAGCTCCTGCACACTGGCCTGGAGGAATTAAAGGAGGGGAGTGGAGAAGATGGGCAGGAAAGGGAGAGAAGGAAACCACCTTCTAAAGCCTCTCTGATGACCCTCCTCCTCCCTTATGATGGAAAAGTTCCTTATGCTAGTTTTCAAAGTGAAATGAATGAGGCCTTCATGGTGTTCAGTCTCAGGACTTTTTGGCCACTTGAAGAGGGCCTGCTCTGTGGCTATGCTGCTGCCCCACTCCCTAGGCCTAAGACTAGCACTAGCTGACAGCTGTCTTTTTGGATAGAGTTTGGCCATTTCTAGCAAAACACTCATTTGAAAACTTGGGGACCAGGGCAGGTGATGTTCAAGGATTCACAGAGATGTCACCCTGAGCATTTCCCCTCCCCAGCACTGACCTCCAGGGAGATATGACCTAGATGGTATCTGATAGGGTCACACACAGTTTCAGCTTAAAGGACCCCTAAAACCATATAAGCCAAACCTTTTCATTGCATAGGTGGAGACATTATGGCCCAGAGAGGAATGAACCAGGGATACACCAAGATGTGAGCTCCAAGGAACAGAAAAATGTAAAAAGTAGGAAATTGTCAGAGATTTGTTTTGTTGCTATATATACAATGAAAATCCTACACAAACAAGTCTGCCACTACCAGGCTCCCATTCTTATACCAACCATCATGTCAATGTCAGGAGACATCTACACCTCTGCCTCTCTACACTAGGTGCTTTGAGGAAAGCCTGAGCCATGTCTTTGTACCCAGACTCCTTTTCTCTCTGGAGATTCCTGCCCATGAGATCAGATGGTGCTCTATAATGTTTAGCCCTGGGTTAGCCCTGGGTTAACTGAAAGAGACAGAGACAGAGAAGGAGGACAGAGGAAAGTGGTGACCAAGAGAGAGGCAGAACCAGGGGAAGAGGAGGAGAAAGAGGAAGAAGCATGTGCAGATGAGCCAAGCTGGGAAGGATCATGAAAGGACTGATAAGGTCCACCCCGATGTCTCCTGGTTTCCTCAAGGAAACCCAGAAGAACAAAGGGGCTTTCAACTTGGGTATCACTTATGAACTGGTGACCAAAAGCTCTTAGGGAAACTTCAGTGGCCTTTGCCACTTTGCCCTGGGCCCAGCTTGGGGAGAAAGTAGTGTGAGGGCTCCCCTGAAGAATTCTCAAGGAAAGAACAAGCAAGCTGGAGAAGAGGGGAGCCAGACTTTGCTGTAGGGCTTTTAAAGGGAGAGAACAAATGATTAAAGGAGAAGAGGGATTGGCTGAACAAGAAAGATTAAAGAAGCCAACAGACAGGGCTTGGTTCAGGGATGAGTCAGGCCAACAGCCTCCAGAGATAGCAATCTACAAATATCTTTGAGGTGTAAACAGCCAAGTAGGCTTCAAGGAGGAAGAAGAGGAAGAGCAGGAAGCCCAGGGTCAGGATAAAAAGATGGATGGGGGTGGCAGATGGGAGAGCTTGGCCAGTCAGTGCGGAGACTCCTACCTTGCAAACTGGACTGGAAGTGGCAGGCTACACCAGGAAGCAGGGCTCTGGATAACTGCCTTGTTGAACTGCAGAGGGCTTCAGTGTCAGCCCCATCTTGCCGGGGCCTTCTACCCTAACCTCTCCTATGATGCAGGCAAGCAACTAGCCATTTGCTGCCTTCCACCCAGTGGGGCCATGGGCCAACTTGGGTCTCTTCCATCTCTAATGGGATTGAGTCTGTGAGCTTGCACTGCTATTCCCAGGCCCGGGCTAGATTGTCCAGCCAAACATACTGCCTCAAGGTTATTTGGCAGCCTGGGGGTGGGAGCTCACACTCCTAAGCAGGTCTCCTCCTGTTTCTCAGGTGCCTCGGGTTCTTACATCAGAGAGGAGGCCACACAGGGATGCCACCTACAGTGGGCCAGGGGCCAGGGGCCAGTCCTGTGGCCTCATGCTGACATTCTTCTATATTCTACCCAAGGTCTTGGCACAAAAGACCAGACACTGATCTTGTTAAGGCAGTTATAGAAACTAAAGCTCAAAAACAGAAACAATGTGCCTGTGTTTGCGAAGAAATTTTGCCTGGAAAAGAAGAGAGAAAATGGATGGGGACATTCTCCCCCAAAGAGGGAAGAAACAGATCCCCTTAAGCACTATCCTGCATTTATATAAACAAACCTTACACACAGAGAGACATGCATTCACATCTTCACATGTTGGCAGATCTTCTATGCTCCCCTGGGATTAAAATAGGAATGTGTGGGCAAGGACTCACAGGAGTCCAGAGAGGCCATAGTCTTCAAGGTGGTGATGGGAGCACCTGAAACAGAGCTTCATTATAGCAGGCTAGCCTAAACATTGCAATCTTCCTGTCTCAAACTCTTAAGTGTTCTGTTTATAGGTGTGACACCAGGCTAGTCAGCTCCTTCTTGCACTAGTCATTTCCATGTGGTAGCTATGTGCTTCCTTGCCAAGGGAAGAGTTTGTGGTGTCTATGTCACACATGAGGTGATCAAGGATGACACTGATGAAATAACTCACTGCTACCTACATAGCTACAAACTTGAGAGAATGACCCAAGATACCAACTGCCTCTGTGACTAGCCCTACAGAGCCCCACCCTTTACACTCACTTTAGTACCTCTGGAGGTTATCTTCTGGGCATCCTCAAATGTTCCATTTGCTGAATGGGAAAGGAAAGGAAAGGAAAGGAAAGGAAAGGAAAGGAAAGGAAAGG
>NW_026589447.1:2049415-2057428 GCF_907164565.1 Psammomys obesus | reverse complement strand
GGAAAGGAAAGGAAAGGAAAGGAAAGGAAAGGAAAGGAAAGGAAAGGGGACGGGAGGGGAGGCAAGGGAAGACACACCTAACCAGGCCCCTGGGCAAGAAGGAGGTGGCCCAAGAACACCCCACCCAAAATGGTCTTTTTGATTCTGCCCTCTAGAAACTCCTTAGGAGCTTCCAAGCTGGATTTTCCCATTTGTAGTCCATGATCACCACGACAGAGATGCCATGGTGTGATCCAAATGGTTGGCAATGGCCTTGAGCTCCTGTGGAAGAAAGAAAAAAGAGGCACAAGCATGGTTAAAAGGATGACTTTTGCGTGCACAGCATATGGGGTAACTCCTGTGTGCACAGCATATGAAGTGTTTTACTTTTTCATTACAACACATGATAAAACAATGAGTGTATGTATGTGTGTATGTGTATATATAATTGTGTTTTCATCAAAACCTCATGTACATCTATTAAAAATATGTGTACATAAAATGGAAACAAAAGTTTCTTGAAACCAAGCGTGTTGGCACACACATGTAATCCCTGGAGGAGACTGAAGCAGAGGATAGAAGTAAAAACCAACTTGGGTTACATAGCAAGACCCTGTCTCAAATAAATTTTTCCTAAAACTGAATATTATTACTGTGTGAGGTCAGAGAGTAACGAGATCAAGAGAACTCGAGGCAAAGGCAAGAAGATTGCTGTAAATTCAAGGACACCTTGAGCTGCAGAGTGAAAAGAGACTCCGTCTCAAAGAAAATAAAGAGGTAGTGAGCGCCTTTATCAGGTTCCTAGAGCATCACATGATCCTAAGAAAAGCCCAAGGAGAACCTGGCAAGCAGCTCAGGGATGGGAACGAAAGCATGGTGCAGTTTCCTCCAAGACCTTGCTGGTTCTTCCCCAATAGAGCTGTCTCTAAGGAAAGAAAAATGAATACCAGCAAGAGGGTACTAAGGTGTAAAAGAGGTTAGGAAATTAGGACCTGAGTGACCCGAGTCCACAACATGGGTTTCAGTTAGGCATAGAGTCACGTACTTGGAATACCAGTAGTCGGGAGGATGAGGCAGGAGGATAGAGAGTTAGAGGCCAGCCTAGGTTACAGAACGAGTTTCAGGCTATTATGGGCTACATAGTAAAACCCTGACTCAAAAGAAAAAGAAAGAAATGAAAAGGTAAGGGCTGACAAGGTGGTTCAACAGGTAGAGACAGTTGCTGCCAAACCTGACAATTTGAGTTTGATCCCCAGAACCCATACTGTAAAACTGACTCCTACAAGTTGTCCTCTGATCTGTGCATGTGCACAGTGGTACAAATGTTACCACAAAACACACATGCACAAAATAAACAAACAACTGTTTAAAAAGAGTATGTGACTATTAGAGTCAGACAACCCAGCCCTGTATCAAAAGCCTGACTTCCACAGCCTAGCTGTGTGACCCCAGGCAAGTCAATTGACCTCGCTGAACCTGTTCCTCGATGGTACTTCACAGGAAGTGTTATGTTTCTACAAAGATGTATGCAAATTGCTTAACTCAACACAGCACATAGTGAATATTTGCTAAATAGGGGCAAAACCATGAATATTATTTTCTGCTCATGCTATGCATACCTCAAGCAAAGTCCCCACCCATGTCTTCATCTCCAGCACCTCCACTTCTCTGGTGCACCTTTTAACTTATCACCACACATCTAAATCCTGCCTGTACTTGAAGGTCCACAACTGGCTCGGTTGTAACCTCCTCCATGAAGCCTTCCCTAACTTCCTCCCGGTCCTTTTCCCCTCAGTCTTTATAACATTACATTTGTCCCTCTTTTTTTTTTTTAAATCCTAACCAACTGCCTCTTTTCAGCGCCACATTGGCATTCCTTATCTCTCTCTATAGAAAAGGAGGCAGCTTGCTCTGGGTTGCCATGCTTCCCACCTGTGATGTTAAATGCATCTGTTGTTTTAAATAACTTGCTCACCAAGTTCAGGTACCAACAGCTATGGTAGACTGATGTCACATCTACCACCAGGAAGGACCTTCAAAACTCATGCAGGCTGGGGGTTAACAGGTACACCCTTGATTATCCTAAATGAGAAAGGGTCTACTATGGTAGCATCCTCTCCAGTCTTCAACCAAGTTCTCCAAAGAAGTGGTAAAGTTGTTGGTAGCTAGGAAATGTCCAAGGGAAGCTGGGAGCATGGACAAACAGTACATTCTTGTTGAGGCCAATTTGGCCCCATTTAATTTCGCGACTACATTGAAGTTTTATTTTGGTGGCTATCTCTGAAGTTCAGCACAGCCTGCGACCAGAACTAGCATGTTGTCCTTGTGAGTAAGAGGGAGAACTGTGAGCTGGAGTTCAGATGTGGTAAGGTAGTCGCTGAACAATTCAAAGTAAAGAGATGTGGCTGATATCAACTAAGAGTTCTTAGGGAGCTTCCAGAGAGCTCTGGGCCTCTGTACCATCCTGCACACAAGGTTGTTGTTGCTGATCTGGAGGAGACCACAAAAAGTCCAATCACCACCAGATCCAGAGACTCCATACTCTGGACACACAAAGGAAGCTAATATGTTGAAATGAAAAATGGAAAGAAAACAAACAAACAAACAAACAAACAAAAAAAACCCTCCATAGACTGAAACCAGGGGCCCAAATCAGCCAGCCCAAACAAATTGGGTAGGAGCATATGTAAAACTCAACTTCACAAATACAGGCTGCAGAGGCAGAACATTATGAGTATATGTGTTAAAAAAAGACCAAGGGCTTCGGGCTGACCACAGACTTCTCAGAAGCCAGCACTGTGACGTGGTAGCTAAGAAAGTTAATGAAATCCTGGGCTGTCTGCATAGAAATCCTGTCCCCAGATGCAAGGAGGTAATAGCCTACTGTACTCCACCCATCCAGAACATCTGCAATAAAGGGCCCCAGTACAGGCCCACTTTTGCCAAGGCACATTGATAAACAGCCAAGAAGAGGTCCCCTGGGTTGAAGAAGTACTGTTTGTGAGAAATAGGAGGACAAATGAAGGACACTTCTCTCTTCCAAAAAAGACTTATGAGCCTTATCCCCAACCCCCAGCATTCTACAGGGGCACAGTCATAGTGAGTGTTCTTCCTGTGCCAGGTATGGAAGGAAGGTATGTTATCCATACAACTTTCCCTCTCTGTAATAACCTGGCAGGAAGGGGTGTCCACTATCACTTGACTAAGGAGGTAACTTGCCTGAAATCACGCATCTCGGAAGTAGCCGAGCCCATACATAGCACAGCTTTGCTCAGGGCCAAAAACTATACTTTTGTCCAAATAGCTAAAGGCCAACATGGGGCACGGGGAACAAAGGTGGTTTGTATGGTCCAAGGAGGCACAGGGATCTGTGGGTGGAAACCACTGGAAAGTATGATTTCAGCTCTATGCATAATGTGGTGTTGGTGGGGTTTTGCTTTATTTTGTCATTTCACTTCAACATTTTATTAGAGAAATCTTCAGATGTACACAAAAGTATACACAATCATTTCATGACATCCCACCCCCACCCACCCATGACCCAGTTTCAATGATTACCAAATTGTGGCCAATGGTATTTCATCTTCTGCCCACTTTTAAAACAGGAATCTTTTCAGC
This sequence comes from Psammomys obesus, assembly GCF_907164565.1. NCBI lineage: Eukaryota > Metazoa > Chordata > Mammalia > Rodentia > Muridae > Psammomys > Psammomys obesus. The sequence goes on along the minus strand of NW_026589447.1, from coordinate 2,053,831 downwards.
TAGGTGGGGATTTAACAGTCAGCCATGGCCTGAGCTATAGCTGGCATCCAGCAGAGACAGGAAGGGTGCTCATTGTACCGGCGGGCTAGCAGTATCCCTGAGGCCCCTTTCCATTCAAACACACAGTGAATGGTCCTGCCTTAGTGCATAACTAAATCGATGGGGTGTAGGCCAAGGAACAGAGGCCAGAGCTGCTATCTGGGAAGAGTATTAAAATGCCTTCGGGTTTCAAAACCTTCTCTGGGGCCAAGCTGGAGCCCCCAGCTCCTCAGACTAAAACTGACCTGCCCTACCCCTAGTACTCAACATTTTCTCAGAGAACAAAAGATCCATACTCCACTTTCATTCAGTCTCTCTCTCTCTCTCTTTCAGACACACACATACACACACACACACACACACACACACACACACACACACACACACACGTCCACATCAAACACATTCACATAATCACACACCCTGTTAGTCTTTGGAAGACAGAAGGGCATGTCCTAGGCCGCCTCTCACACCTTGCCCTAGAGCCTGGCATGAGTCACCTCCTCTCTATTGGACATGTGGGCACAAGCCTTCCTGGGAGCCATGAGAGCAAGAAAACTTAAAGGCTTCATGAATGGCCATCCCCAGGCCTGAGCTACACTCTTGGCCCTGCCTACACTCTTCACGTTCTTTACATGTGTGCCTCCTTTAGCTACCCCTCTGCTGGTATTTAGTGAGATTTCTAGCCTTGGTGGGGATAGCTATCAGAAGAAGTGTCATGGGTGCATTTCTCACAGCAGCAATAAAATAACTCTGGACCCATGTCAGGCCCAGGGTACCCTTGGCCTTGACAGGACTGTGTCACTACCTAACCTGAATAGAGGTTCATATACATGGCAACAGCTACACAGGTACACAGACTGTTTTGGGTGGGTTCTAGTGCACTCATCTATGTTAGTGTATCAGTCTTTGACAAGAAGTGAGGGATAGATATACTGACTCTCTTCAGATGAAAAACAAGGGTAAATTTGGCTTTAATTTTTTTTCATTTTATTTAATACAGAGTCTTTAAAAGGCTGGCCTCAAACCCATGATTCCCCTGCCCTTGCCTTTAGAGTGTTAGTATTACAGGTGTACATCAACACACCTGGCAAAACAAACTCAAGCCTTTCCTTTTCCTCCTCATCCCCATCAAATCTTCCTGCTGGGGAGATTTAACCCAGATCTTGGCCATTGAGCTACATCTTTAGCCCTTTACACTTCTAAATAAGTAAACCAATTCCAGAGAACATAGCGGAGGAGATGGTAATGGGTGGAAATTGCATAGCTGGCAGTATTGGTGGTTGTTGGTGATGATAATGGTAAGGTAAATGTGCAAATGGTTGCTGATAAAATCAGCAATGGTGGCTTTTGTTAAAGTTGTTGGTGATAACATCAAGGATAGTCACCTTCTGACATTGTGCCCCTGCTCATGTCTCTACCTACTACTCTCCCCAAGTTTTTTCACCCAGAAAATGGTCAAAAAATACATAGTTTTCCAGAGGATTCTACCACGTTCCTGCATTCCAAGTTTATCAGTTGTTCTTCTTCCTCCGTTTGAACATTGCTCAGAAATGATGACCCCCACAACATCTTATTCACTACATGCACCAAAACATCCTTAAGTACGAGGCCCAGCAGTCAGAGCCATTTCACTGGGGAATCTCCAGTGTAGACATCGGTTAGTAGGGAGCTCCTGAGACTATCAAAAGCTGTTGATCTCAGCAGCCAAAATAGGAGGCTGACTCATCCCATGGTCTTAGACAGTTAAGGCAGGGTTGGCCAGGGAAAGAACACTATGTGTATCTGCCTCCTCTAATAAAGCTCTCCATATGCACTCAGGGGTTGTGCTGCCTGAAGACACCTCCTGCAACCATTGCTGAGAACACATGTGCACCTTGGAGTATATCTCTGTATGTGTGCTATCTCGGTCTGCTATCTTCACGGCAATCCATCAAGCTTCCTCAAAGTAGAGGTATCCCTTTTATTCAGTCCGTTCCTCCTAGGCACAGGGCCGGACACCTGGGATGCTACAGGCTAGTCTGGGTTTTGCTCCTTTTGGTAGGCACTGCTCAGGACTATTCTGAAAAGGCAAAGATTTCACATGCCTCCTAAACCCCTGGTCCCTGAGCCTTGGGATCTGTCTCCCTGAGTTTCTTGCTCAAGGTTCATCTGCACAGACCTATGAGCTCAGATCTGTGGGTCTTGGGTGTACGGATTCTGTTAAGTGGCCATCTTGCAGGGAAATGAGGGTGGGACCAAAGCAAACACTGCAGCTGAATAGAATCGTTGTGGCCTAATGATTTTGGAAAATGATTTGCACAGCAAGCTTATTATTCTGAGGATGGGAACCAGCTGTTCCTTCCTTTTCTGACAGTGGGATGAGAAGGAGTGGACAGGAAAATGAGAACCGCAGAGGAGAAAGCCAGTTTTCTGACTTAGAGAAGCTAGTGTTGCAGGCACCTGCAACCTTAAGCTTAAGATGCAGCATCCTCTCCTGGGGACTCTTAGAGCAGGTCACCTTCCACTCCAGTTCACCCTGCCTAAAGGGCTCTTCTCTTCAGAGTCAAGGGAGTAGACATTCTCGGGGAACGAAAAGGCCCAGGCTAAACAACACAGGGAAGGCCTGAACAAGAAGCAGGAAGAAGTAAAAGAGTCTTATGAAGTCTCTGGACAGGGACTTGGGAGTGCATGGAGTAGGGCCACAGAGGGAATTATTCCTCACTGAAGGTCGTATGTAGAACAGTACCTATGCCAGGTACTTCTGAATCAATTAATCTTCCTCACTGCAGCAAGGGATTGCTGAGCCCATTTTATTGGTAAGGAACGTGAAGCTCATTTGGAAAGGTGAAGTGACTTATCCTGTGTCACACAAACAAAGCAGCAGGCCAGGATTTGGATAATTCCTCTTTCCACTACTCTACAGATCTTAGTGTACAAGCAGAGCAGTGACAAGCTGTGCCACTGATACTAGCAGAGAAAGAAATGGGAAAAGTATGTATAGCATAAACCCACTCTATAGCAAAAACAGGCAGACCACCAATGCTGAAGTTACCTTAGGGCCTAAGCACCTCTAGCCCTTGATGGTACAGGTTTGGGCACCAGAGTCAGCTGGGAATAATCTCAAGGCTAGACCCCTTTCTCACTCCCAAGAGAGCATGTATTAGGGCTGTACTCCCAGGAGTAAATGAGAATGGATCTGGTTTCATTCAAAGTAAAGCTTCATATGGCCATCTCGTATTCTCTGTCAGTGCCAAGGTCCAACTCCTGAGATACAAGAAGGCTGGTCTCCACCCTCCCAGAGCTACTGATGGGTGAAAAGAAGCAAATGGATGTACTGATGGCCCGAGAAGAGACTGTGCACCTGGATGATCAGTGTTAGAATCTAAATAAGCTGACGAAGGTCAATGTGGTGACTAGATGCAAGTCTTTGTGGAGGCGGTTGGGGATGCAGAATCAGATTTCTGTAGTCAGAGCCTGTTTAGGGTATATGCTATCTTCCTCAAACTGCAAGCAGTTGGGCTCGACTGTCTCTACTCCTTAGCCACATCCCTTGTTCTTCCCCTGGCCACCGGGGAAGGAGACTTTGTTCCCAGCATCACTTCTGCGTGCTGCCCCTGCAACAGACCCACGCCCTTTTGTGTGTTAAGGACTTTAAGGTTGCTTTGGACAGAAAAACAAGTGGCAAGTGGGGGAGGGCCAGCCTCAAAGGGTCAAGAGAGTAGGGTCCCAGTTGCCCTTGGTATTCATTGAAATGGAAATAGGGCTGAGGCAGCCATTCTCATAGGCCTTTCCCAGATTCCTTTTCTTCTATGGTTTTATGGGCATTGCTTGTAACTTCATTCTCTCTGTCTTTTATGCCTGTTCTTGCACCCCCTGTATTCCCCAGAAAGACACTCTCATGATCAGCTCCCACCCCCACCCCTCATCAACACCAATAGGCCCTAGGGGAGCAGAGACCCTCTTAGGGCAAAATAATAGGCTTCATGATTAACATCATTCAATGGGGCCCAGACTCAAGTGGGTCATTTACATGAACCCTGGTTTGACAGTGCAGGACAGGGACTTAGTAATCAACTAGGTCATCCCGTTTCTCTATTCCTAGCCTTTAGGAGAACAAAGAAGGAAACTGAGGCCCAGAGAAGGGAAGGAGGTTCTCCAAGCTTATCCAGAAAGTATAAAGTTATGCCAGGACCAAAGAGACCGAGGCTTCTGAGGGTATCGAGAGATCTGCCTAACTTTGCTTTTCACTGCCATCTTTGAAGACCAAGGGTCTGGGTGGCAATGGATGAGCCATATGAGCCATAGAAAGACATCAAAATCAACTCATGCTTTTCTTTTCTTTCTTTCTTTCTTCTTCTTCTTCTTCTTCTTCTTCTTCTTCTTCTTCTTCTTCTT
>NW_026589447.1:2019178-2049405 GCF_907164565.1 Psammomys obesus | reverse complement strand
TTCTTCTTCTTCTTCTTCTTCTTCTTCTTCTTCTTCTTCTTCTTCTTCTTCTTCTTCTTCTTCTTCTTCTTTTTAATATAGGGACTATGCAGAGAGATTTGTCCCTAGGTAAGGAGAAGCTCAAGAAGTTCCTTTAGGGTCACAGGAAAGAAAGTCCCACATACTTCTGTTTTACTATGTGCAAGACTCTGGTCCTTTGTCAATCCTGCCTGGGAAGTAGGGGGCAAATGTATCCTCAGATTATTTACAGATTAGGAAAATAAATGTCATAACTGTAAAGGGACATAACACTCATATACCTAGAAAACAGTGTTGTGGAATCACAGCCTTATCCTGTGGTGATCCCTGATGCCACAGAGGGCCATTCAGAGTTGTCACAGTCATGCCTAACTCCAGCTTTGGTTTCTCAACTCCTCTCCAGTTTACCTGGCTTGGCCTGGATCATAGCTTCCCATGAGGGATCCTCGGGACAGTATTCCACAGGACACATAGGCTCTGACTTGGTTACCTCTGAGGACTTGGGAGGCAGCTCTCAGTAGACTGCAGGACAGCAGATGGGGGAACGGTGTGTACAAAATTTGTTTAGATGTGATTGTGATTGTAAGTGTGAATGCACAAGGGCTGAGCTGAGTATCTAAGTCAATTTCCTATTATGCTTAAGATGAATGATCGAGATACATGACTGGACATATATGACTATATATTCATGCCTGTCCACATGTGGCACTGTGTGTATGTACGTACATTTCCTTATGTAAATGTGTCTGTATCTAGGTACATCTATAACTGTGTATATGCATTCCTACAATCATCCAAGTTCATCTATCCAGTGTCTGGGTGTGGCTGAGTGTGGTGCAAAGGCCTGTTCCAATATCTGTGCTATAGACTCTATGAATTTTGTAGACACCCAAGAGCATATTAGTGGCTGTGAGGCCATGATGGCGACAGTCTCTTTCTGCCTGTTTATCTATGGGAAAGTCTCCAGCACACATTTGGGGTTGGAGTTATCCGAGATGACATATCAATGTAGAGCTCGTACGTGAGTATATCCATGTAAACCTGAGTCTCTGAAGGGGCCTGGGACATGTGTCCCTCCATTTACATTCAGCCCTATCTCGGTTTCCTCTGAAAAGTCTCAATAGTCTCCCCACATACCCTGCAGCCTCTGTGACCAACCCCCTGCCAAGGAATCAGGACCCATCGGGTGTGAGCATCCCTGTGACATCCTGCCAAGTGCACTAACCCCCCTGGGGAAGTGATTACCAACAGCTATACACAGCCAGGGTTGCTTAATCACTCTTAAGAAATTTCTTTATAATCTTAGTAAATTACTTTAATTACTTGCAACTACCAATTAGTGTGTGAAGGTTTTCCTTCCAGAGAAACAAGCCTCCCCTTTTGGACTTCCAGTCCCCTCCTCCTCCCGGGGGAGGGCTATTCATATGGCTGCCCCTCCTACCAGGTGTCAAACATCACCCTCTTCTGCCCATGCCTAAAAAGAAGGCTGGAGAGTGTGTTGGTTAGAACACCAACAGACCACAGCCCAGCCTCTCTCTGGGCCTTCCTTCTTCCCAGTCAGTGCTACCTCTGCTGGATTGCAAAATGGTGACTAGCCTCAAGCTCTCACAGATGGGCTGGAATAAATGTAGGCATATGAAGGCCTAGAAGCCCTTCAAGTCAGATTGCAGCTGGCTCCAGCAGAACCCAAGGCCAACCTAAGCTAGCCTGACCTAGCTTCTGCCCACCAACACAGAAAATCCATGGGAACACCTAGAGACAAGGCAGTGCTAGGGAGTGGTGTCCTGGGAAATTCCTATGTGGGAACCCTACCTATCCCTCATCTTGACTGTGTGAACACTGGGCGAATAACTTCCTCATTCTAAGCCTCAGTTTTCCTATGTGGAATATGATGCTTACTTTCTCCTTTGATGTGACCATGAAAACCCTACAACATAATGAAACACAGAGCAGACACATAGTACATGATAGCAGTTTCCAAGAGTGCTAGGGGCTGGAAACACAGAACAGAATCCTTTCATTGCACTCGGTAAGTGTCTAGTCTTGAAGAGGACACAGAGAAAGTGGAATCATTACCTGGAACAGCAGGAAACCTGTTCAGTTTGTCCTCCCCCCCCAAAAAAAAAAACAAAAAACAAAAACAAACAAACAAACAAAAAAAAAAAAAACAGAGGGTATTGGAGGCCATCAGAAAAACAAGAGCAGGAAGATAGGTTATTGAAGGAGCTACTTCAATTGGCATCTAATTCCCATTCACCCCTCCCTGGACTCCCTGAATTCTGAACACTTAAATGGGATCATCTTTGTGTATGACAGCTATACAGAAGTTGTGGTACATCCTCATCAGGTCTGCTTTGGCTAATTTTGGTGTGTTTTTTTTTTCATGTGCATTGTCTGTATGCACACATGTGCAGATGAATATTCTCTCTGTATGTATGTATGTGTGAGAGAGAAAGAGAGAGAGAGAATTGGTACCAAGGAGCAAGGTGCTCACCTCTTGTCTCCATTTTCTCAATCCCATTAACAGCCCAGTTTTACAGAGCTCTAGGGATCCAACTAGCTGCTCTGCCCCCTCAGGCCTCTTCCATTCAGTGCCCTGCCTTGGGGCAGTTCCCTAGACACTCAAAAATTCCATCCATTCAGCATTTGGACATACAGTTCCCAAGGCACTTGCCCCTCTTCTGTCTCATAAGAGTTCTGACACACAGAACCTATTTTAAAGATGAGGCATTTGAGGCACAGAGAATCTTCTGATCTGTGTTTGAAGATAAGCTCTTCTCCATCTAGTCCCTAGGTAGTTCAGGTTAGCTTTCGGATTACCACTGGCTGTCATTCTGGTTCCAGCCCCATGCCCTTTCCCCACACATTGCTTTCTTCAACAAACCCTCACACCATGATGATGAGAGAAAACACAGCCTTCTGGGTGGGCAGGCTGGCAGGTGGGCAGGCGGGCAGGCAGGCAGACAGGCAGGCAGTAGGGCTGTGAGGGTTAATTAACTGTTTCCCAAAAAGCTTTGAAGATGAAGGCTCCTCTAGGAGTTGGAGGGGAGGCAGGCTGGCTTGCAGGCAGGCAGAGATGCCAATAAGTTGGGGCGCCAAGTTGTTATTAAGGAAAATTCCCCGGCTTCTGGCTTCCACTCCACCCACGTCCGAAAGGTGCTGGCAGTGAACTTTGCAAGCTCTGGGAATTCTATGATCAGTGCCTGGATATGCTTCTGGAGGTGTGCATCCCTGGTAGAGGGAAGCTGCCACCCTGGTCTTGTCAGGCAAATTGGGATAGAGAAGAGACTGGAGACAATGCGGGTTCCAGAACCATATGGAGGTGTTAGCCAAATATCCCGCTCAGAAGCCAGCTGGATGTGAGAGTGAGGCTGCAGTATATGCCAGCTATGCCAGGTCTTAGCCCTCTGTAGTGAGCCTGATCAGGAAGGTAGCCCTGGATTCACCACCCTAGAAGGCTAGTGCTGGGATCTGCAATGGCTTTCTCTCCCCGCAAGAATCCACCCTCTGGGAACTGATCACCCAGGTGCAGGGACAGAGTGGGAAGATCCCATGTAAACATTTAGCTCAGCAGTCTCTTTCTAAAAATAAAATATTCCTCTATATACAGTAGCTGTACACAGCCTAACCAGCTTTTGTGAGGGGAATGGCTCTCAGTGGAATACAATATGGCCACACAAAAGAGTACGTTAGCCACATGTGCAGTGTGGAATGATGCCCCACATTTGCTGTTAGGTTAACATTGTCAAGAAAACACAACTAAGCATGAAGTAAGCTCCCATTCATAAAAATAAAAGCATTGTGTGCCTGTGTGCATTTGTGACTGTGTGTGTGTGTGTGTGTGTGTGTGTGTGTGTGTGTGTGTTGTGTTTGCTGCAGATGTAATGTCCTGCCAGCCGTGGCCTGCAGGTTTGGCCTGTGGCTCTGCACTGAACTGGTCTTCTTGGCTCAACAACCGAAGAACGATGGACAAGAGGTAAAAATGGGTGTCCACTGGGTCCGCTGGGGGTAGTTTCTGCTGAAGCTGATTGGTGGCTCAAGAAGTCACCCTGTTTCAACCTCTGCCTCCACACCAAATGGCTTCTTCTCATGCCAGTCAACATAGGGTCTCTCCTGCACTGAAAGCTTTAGTGAGCCAGGGCAGGAACTCATAGTCAGCAAGTACATGTACTTGCATATATGTGGTGTGTGTGTGTACATATGTGTGTATTCTATGTATATATGTAAACACCTGAGAGGGGAAAAGAGAGCCACAGGGCAAACCTCTTGCCTCCACAGTCTGATGGGGGTTGATGTAGAGTTCCAACCACACACTGAAACCAAATCTTAGCTAACTTGAGCTACCTAGGATTTTTTCCCACTGCTCATGCAGTAGTTCTCATAGAACTTGTGGATAAAACAGAACCAGCCTTGAAAGTGAGCAGAAGTCAGAGAATGTTGAAAACTTTGACATTCAGAACACAGGAACAGTGCCTGTCTTGTAATGGGTGCAGCCTGGTCGGGACACCATCAATGCCATGCGTCCCATAATGCCTAATGCCCACCCTTCAGCAGGTAATGGCTGCATAGGGCCTGATAAGAAACACAGTGAGTGCAAGTTCAATGCAGGTCCCACCTGTAACAAACAACTCTTTACTACAAGGTGTGTCCTTTGTCCCCACTTCAGCCCTGAGCCACAGCTATGAGCATCTCCATATGCAGACTGGAATCTGGAGACTTGCTCATCACTTACCAGGTGGCAGGAGGGATCTGGTTTTAGCCTCTGCCCTCCCTCTCTCTCCATCCACTGTGTGAGAGAAGTTGCCTCAACTGTTGCTATAGGAGCAGCTACTCTGGGTCACAGCAGTATTTGGGGGGGGGGGTGTCTTCCTTCTCCTGAGTAGAGAGCTCAACCCTCAGCAATCTCTGGGCTCAATTTAGAAAGGGTACATGTGGCCTTTGGGCCAGCTGGCTTGTGGCAAAGGCAGGGTAAGCTGTGGTCACATTCCCTGGAGGCTTTTTTGCCAGCTCCCTGTGAGGCTGGCCCACATTCCTTGGCTGTAGGCTGCAGGCAAAGAACAGGGGCTCATATACACATGCTTTTCTGTGGCATCCTAACTCCTTCCACAGCTCTGCAGCAGTGTGGGCTGCCTGGAAAGCAGGGGGTGGAAGAAGGCCACAGGAAGAGATTTGAGGTACCCAGGGTCTGGAAGTATCCTTTAGCCTGAAGGGCAGACGCTTGGGTTCTCTTGCTTCCTATTCCTTCTTTGATGAGACTATCCAATCACTGAAGGTGTCCTTTCAACTGTCAGGGCACAGGTGTCAGAACCAAGCCTTTCCCAGGCAATGGGCTACTTTGTAGATGCTTGGTTTCTTGCCCCCACTAGGTAGATTGCAAATCTGAAAGTCATGAGTCTTAGGGGACAGCATGTGAGGATTGTTTAGTTCCCTAGGAAAGGATAGGCTGCTCCTTTGAGGGCCACACTACTTTGAAGTCCCAGGTAGGAAAGGATTAGCAGTTCTCTGGCCTCCCACTTTGAAATCTTTGATTTGGCCTCGTTGGCAAATCATTCCATAGCGAAAGTAAAAACTGTAGCCTGGAGAAGAGTTCTTTCCAATTGTCAGTTGACTGATGTGTCATGGGTAATGCCAGGAAGGACACAGTGCTGGGGAACAGGGAAGAGAGACCTGTCCAGGACAAGTCCCAAACTTGCCTCTATTCACTATGTGACCTATTTTCCAGGACAACCTCTACAGCCCAGGTTTGCTAGAGGCTCAAATGAATCAAGGGATGGAAACAAATTTTGGAACAGTGAGAATGTATTGGATGCTCACTATGTGCTGGGCACTATTTTGAGGCCTCTATAGTATTAACTCACTTAGGTCTCAGGACAATCCTGGGATATGGTGGCCTTTTGTTTTGGCACTTTCAAAATGGGGTGTGGGGGATACCTTAGGCCCAGAGTTAATAAATGACAAAACTGGCTTTAAACATGGGCTGCCTGGCTCTAAAACCTTTCCCCTTAACCACAATGCTGCAGTAGAAGACTGAAGATGCCTTAGTATTATTATTATTATTTTTTAATAACTGCTTCTCACTAAGGTTAGTTGTGGTTGGTACTCTTCAGAGAGGGAAATCGAAGGCAGAGCAAATGAAGATTTGGAAAAGAGAACACAAATGTCTTTTTTTTTTTTTCCTCAAGGGTCTGCAGAGGTCAGCTCAACTCAGCCAAGGCTCATTCCCCAACCACAGCCTTGGTCTTGGGGGCACATGGTGGCTGCAGCAGTTCTGGCTGTGGGGGGTGGGGGCAGATTTGTGGGACAGGAGCAGAGAGTGAGCCACTAATCAGAAGCAGCGGGCTTGCCCGGGCTGCACCCGATAGTTTGGCTGGCTCCTTTGCAGCCTCGCCACCAAGTGCCTGCTGAAAGGCCCCTGCTCCACCCTGGAGCTACCGTCCACCCTGGAGCTACCGTCAGCAGAGCGGGCTGCTTGATGATGGAGAGCCCATGAAGTGTTGGGGCCTGCTGCCACTCTGTTTTGATAGCCTGTCCGGGCAGCAAGTTCGCAGTCCAGCAGCTCTTCCGGCACTGAATGCATTCTTCTCAGCCAAGAAAGAACACGGCGAGCTAAGGGGATCCAGATGTGGCACTCTGCTGGGCTTGAACCCCAAATACCCTAAATACCAGCCAGGCTACAAGGAGACCTACAGATACAGAGGACCTTTCCTGAAGGCCTGGACCCCAGTGTCAGCCATGCTAATTCTTGTCTAGGGGGCAGAAAGCAGTGGGACCTCGAAACTCTGAGTCCATGCTTCGTCCTGACGCTGATGGCTGGCTGTGTCCACCAGCCACTTGCTCTGGAGAGTTCATTACTCCTAGTGAGCAGTTGTGAGACTTGTGGAAAGGTTGTGTATGTTAGAGTCATAAGCCCTATGCTTTCCTGAGACTCCACTACTCTTCTTTGTCTACACAGGGTTTTGTCAGCCTCAAGGCCAAGGGTCACGAGGCACAAATGTCAACTCAAACTCCATTTCTAAAGGTATGAAACTGAACAAGTCATTCCAGCTTTCTGGGCCCCCTTGTCATAATCCATACAAAGGACATATGTGTGCCGGCATCCTGCCTTGTGAGGTAACATAGGGCTTGGCCCTGAGAGCTGAACCTGGTACATGGCAGCCCAAAGGAAAAGGAAGCCCATTTGCTGGAGTCTTTAGGTCAGTGTCACAGTTCCCATTTGGAGGTACATGCTACCTCCTTCTCTCACATGGCCAGGCCCTATGTATCTTGGTCCCTGCTGTTGAAATGAGAGACTGAAAAGAAAATGAAGTCAGGTAACACTGGGTGCCTCCTCAGAAGTACTCCTCAGTACTTTTAAGAACAGGTATCACACACTCCACGGGAACGTCTTCTACGGTAGGCTGCGACCTTAGATCAATGGACATCACATGCTTATGTTACAACACGGGGCATGGGATAAATGATTCATAACCTAATATGATGAACTTCTTCAAAGGTCTTCCTATCTATCCCCACAGTTCTTTTCCAGCCTCTAACCAGCCCAGAGAGCCTGAAATTACACCATTAGAACTTTACAGTAAGTTATTATTTGCCATTGACAGCACAGTGTGAATTAGCTGATTAGCTTGCTGGAGGACTGCAGGTTAATGGGAGGGGGTTCACTTCTCTGCAGCTTGGCAGGGAATATCTGGGTCTGACAGCTGGCCCGGAAAAACAGAGCCAGGCCTCCGGAACTGAGGAGCTGACAGGACAAAGGCACTGAATCTTCCATAGCATCGCAACAAGAATCAGAAGATCCAGGTTCAAGTTTGTCCATTACCACTCTTCAAGTTCTGTGCAGGTCATGCATTTTTTCTGTGTATCTTCCTGTATACAAGAGGTAGGGCCTGTCCTGGATAGAGACATGAGGAGTAGAGTGATCTCTTAAGTGTTGGAGAACAATCAAAGAATGTTATTTCCCAGTGTTGCTCTGAGCTAGGCCCAGCCAGTGTTCCCCCTTACCCCATGGTCCTGAGAAAGGGAAAGAGGCAGGATCTTAGAAAAAGAAATGATAGAACATAGGAGTGAAGAGTAGGTAGTCATGGGCTCAGAAAGGTAGATAAAGGAAGAGAGGATGGAATGAGAGGAGTGAGAAGGCCAACTTGAGCCTATCCCCCTCAATGCATTCGCTTTTAAAAGAAAACCCATTTATATATAAATGTTGGCCTGATGCCCAGTCTCTGTAGAAAAGCTTTTCTGTATTAAATGCTACAATGAATTAAATTAACCATAATGATTTCTTTGTGAATGGAAACCTCTCTCTCTCTCTCTCTCTCTCTCTCTCTCTCTCCTTTCTATTCTCCCTTCCCCCTTCTTTGTGACATGGTTTTGATCAGGTTTTCCCTCCTTTCTCAACTCTAACACTCCCCAGCTTCCCACCTCATTTCCCATCCCCCCAACCTCCCTGCCAGGAGGAGTGGCCTCCCAGCAAGGGACCAATCCTGTGAGCCTTTTCCCAAGGTTAAACAGATGCCTTGTAGTGTCCAGTGTGGAGCAGAAGTTACCCAGTTGAGGCGGGGGACTGGGGGAGAGTGTGGCTCGTGTGTGCTATGGGGTCAAGGGCATCTTCTGGGAAAGCATGTGCCCACTGCAGTTTTCTACCTCTGCAGGGAGTCTTCTGAGCCTCATTCCTCTTGGGCTGTATACTATAGCAGGTTGTACTGAGTTTGACACATAGCTGGAAGAAACTGGAAAGGTGCTGTTCCTTCAGGAAGATGTATATCTGGCTGCACACAAGAGAGGAAGGTATATTAGGGATCCTCATGGATAAGGCCTCCTTAAGGACATCTCTGCCCGCAGGAACATCTCTAAGCATGGCTACCAGGATTTTTGTCCATGATCCTTTGGTGCCCTTTTCCACCTGCATATGTAAACACACTTGAATGTTGATCACTGGGGCCTTCCTGGGTCCACAGCTGCACATATAGAAAGAAGTCAGGCCTGAGTTTTGTCCTCCAGGCACTCTCTGAGAGATGCTAAGCCAACAGTGGTCAGAAGCTAGGCAAGGACTGCCAGCTGGTGGAGCCTAACGGTGTTAGTTTTGAATCTGGAAGCAGACCAAGGGTGCTCCATAACAACAATCTTTCCCATGGACACAACCTCTGATATTTTCAAGGCCCTTTTATAGGCATGCTGCCATTTCTCCCACACAGCAAGCCTATAAAGCACATGTTATTATACCCAGTTTACAGGAGTGAAGACTGAGTTTCAAACCTCTGGTACCAGTTAATAGCCCAGCCCTGCCCAAACCACTTCAAATTCTATCTCTGTCAGGTAAGCCACAAGCAACTGTTGATTCCTGCCCTCCAGCTGCAGCTCACATGCTTCTCCTGCTTTTCCACTACCACTTTTTTCCCATACCTCTGCAGTCCCATCTGGGCCAGGACAGGTACCCAGAGCTCAGTCCATTTCCTCAGAAACACTATGTGCCACAGAATTTCTTCCCACGGTGCTTCCTTCACCTTCTCCCCCACTTCCAAAGCCCGTTTACCGTTTCTTACACACTGTGATTCATCTCCGTTCAGATTCCATTGCCCTCCCCCTTCTCCCTCTATGCCCTGTACTCCAACCAGTCTTCCAGGATGACACTTGAAAGAGATATTTGGATGACCCAGTGCTCCCCTAGATGGTGGTGCTGTGGGAGAGTGGGGCTGATCTGAAGTATCTCTGTCCCTCCCTCATGTCCCTCCATGCAGAAGCAGCCATGCAGTACTTGGAGAAGGGTGGGAGGCAGTCCACTGTAAAATACAGAGTCAGTTCCACTATTTGTGTTCTTTCTTTCACGGAGCACTGTTGTGATGGATGAACATTTTGTGGTAGCTCTAGGATTCATCACCTCAGAGAGGCTGAGCTAAAAGCCAGGGACTGCCCACATCATGTATAAGTGTGGAAGAGGAAGAGAGAAGGTGTTGTAGCTTGGGTAAAGATGTGAGATAGATGACTAGCAGGACTATGAAATCTTTGTGACCAAAGCCCAAAAGCCTAGGAAAAAATCAGGCCCTCACAGCCACAGAACTTAGCAGGCAAGTCCCAAAGAACTAGAGAACCAGACAAACAAAGGCAGATTTTTCCCGAGGGACGGGCACCCTATTTAGAAGCTTTGTGGGGGTGTTGGGGGGGGCACAACAGCCTGGGAAAAGGAAAGCATCTTGGGTCACATAAGATGTGAAGGGCAGGAATGTAGGATGAAAGGCCATACCTACCCTTGTCCTTCCCCCTGACTGCCCTTTAGCTGGCTTGGCCCTGTGGCCAGGAGAATTATATCTGTCTTTTTAAATGCATAGCTCCCTGACTCTTCTGGGGGGGCCCCGAGACTTAAGGCTGTGCCTCTAGCCTTTATTCCTGTGGATGCTTCTTCATAGATGGCAGTAGTGGTGGGGTCACACAGGAGAGAGACCATGCCGTGAGGCTGGCCCAGAAGAGTCTGGCAGAGTGCCAGCAGGCCTGCCCTGGCACAGAGATGTGAACGCATGGCCGTTGCAACTGGTCTAATTGCTGTCTCATCAGCTCTCTCAGGGGCTTAGTCCAGAGCCAAGAAAGGGTAGTTTCTGCTGGAAGACATGAGGGAGCTGGAGGAGAGGTGGAGAACCCGGCACTTTAAAAGGCACAGACAAACCCCAGCATGCCCAGGGCAGAGACCCAAGTTTGGGGGCCAGGGGGAGAAGCAGGGAGAAAAATAGCCAGGAGGAAGAGATTAACATTCCCATTAGCCAGGCTCAGCTTCCCCTGTGACCTAGTGTCTCCCCCTAGCTGGTGTTTTGGTTTCCTTTCCCCAGAGTCTCACTAGGCGGCTAGGCTTTTCTACTTGCTGTTGGCTCTTCCAGACCACTACTGTCAGACTCCCTGACTACATCAGTGCTCTCTCTCTCTCTCTCCAAAGACCTAATTATAGTAAACAAACAAGAAGCTTCTCAGCTACATTTGCTATGCCTGACTGGGTCCTGCTTCATGACACCCTATTTTCTAATACTTACCTCTCTACTTATGTGTAGGTTTCCTGATTCCCTACTTTGCATAATCTTTCCCAATCTCTTTCATTCCCAGGCCCTTCTTCAGCAAGTCCCTTCAATTCTGGGGTCCTCCAAGTGCCATTCTCAAAATTTGCCCCCCTATCTATGTTCCCCTGAATCCTTTCCACCATGCCTGATGGCTTCCACCACTTCCTCAGCAACTGACTCCTGTGTCACCTCAACCTGGACTACTCACTCCTCTAAGCTTCAGCCTGCATAGACATGTACTCAGATACATTCAATTTGCCTCTCCTCAAATCCAACTCATAGTACCATTTGACCATACTAGTTTCATTTCTCTAGAGAAAGGATCTCCCCACAACAATTCATCTAGGCTACTAGCTAGAAACCTTTGCTCCTCCCTCTCTCTTACCTCTCACATCTAAGTAATTACCATGTCCTGCCAATTCTACCTCCTTAATAGCCTTGAAATCCATCCCAACCATTCCATCCCTACAAATGCTGCCTTTATCATTTCGCTGCCACCAGAGTGTGTCCTCCTCTGAGTAGCCTCCTCACCACAGGCAGTTAAGGCCTTTTCTGTGGGTGAGTCCGCATTGAAAACCTGCCAGTGACTGTTCATTGCCTCTAGAGTTAAGTCCAAGTTCCTAAGTCTGGCAGATTGGCCCTTAGGTTCCAACCCCCACTTACCCAGTGCATCCTCCAACCACAGCAAGACTCCTGAATTTATGTCTCACTCCATACTTGGTCGTGACTTCTACTCACATAGGCATCTTGGATAAGAAAGAATGTTTAAAAGTCTGGGGTTAAATGCTAGGCTGGGGACAGATGCAGCACAATGGTTAAAAATGGTGAGGGGGACAGGCAGGGGTAGGGGAAAAACTTCCTTTGCCTAGATTATGTAAGGCTTTAGTTTTGGGTTCCACTCCCAGTAATGTAAAAAGGAAAATAAATTAAATGTAAATTTTCCCTGAGTTCTTAGATGGGCAGGGTAACACAAACTTATCACCCCAAAAGGTTGGCAGCTGAAACAGGAGGATCATATATATGAGACCAGTCTGAGCTATCAACAAAAGACTGTGTTGGGCTGATGAGACGGCTCAGTGGGTAAAGGCATTTACTGCCAAGCCTGACAATTTGGATTTGATCACTGAGAAGGAAAGAACCCATTCCTCCAAGTTGTCCCCTGACTTTCACATACATGATTTGGCACACATGTGCATGCGTGTGCACAAACACATCATCAATAAGGAAATGTTTTTAAAACGAGTGTATTCTTAGGGGCCTGATTAAGTAGCCAGGACAATGACTTAAATGCTTCGTGACTGTAAAATGGGTCTAGAAACATTTATCTCATCATGCCAAATATCTATCAAACGTGGCACCCTCTGCCTACTGCTTGACTCTCCTCCCTTGCTACCTGATATCCAGATGCCTGCTAGGCTAGGTGTGCAGCTCAATGGTGGAGCTAGTGCTTAGCATGCTCAAGGCTCTGAGTTCCAGTGCCAGCTCCCCCACCCTGAGAAGGTGGAGGGGAGTATTGGTTTTCCTATTTTTGCATCACTATCACTTATTCATGATTTTTCATATGAACCTCAGACTAGCCTAATAGTACTATTATTGCTGTCATTTGAGAGGTGGAGACATTGTCTTAAGCTAGAAATCTTCAAAATGCTTAACTAAATCCGAATTTGAAGCTGTCCAACAGCTCAGTGGTACAGTACTTGTCTAGAATATACATGGCCCTGAGTTCCATCCCTGACACCTGAAAGAAAACAAAACAAACAGCTAAACAAAAATAAGTATTCAGGATTACAACCAGGCTGTTTTTCTCCTTCACCTTACTGCTAGGTAGGGAGGAGGTCTGTAAATTTTGCCCTAAAAGTAAGGATTAAAGGAGCTATGATATGCGATGGCTGTCTGGAGGAGAGACAGCTCATGGGCAAGGACAATCCCCTTCCACCCATCTGTTTGTGGACACATGTGCAATGAGGTCATGCCAGAATGATAGGGATGGAAGCCTTTCTCTCAAGGGTGCCCACTTACCTCTGCATAGTCCTCCAGAGTTGACAAGATGCTTCTTCATCTTATTTTGTTATGTGATCAGCTTCACTCATGAACCTGGGACTGGGTAATCATAGCTCAAATAGGACAGTGACTTGTCCACTTCCGAAGTGTCAGAGCTGGAAGTCCAGCACTTACTGAGCACATAAAGTCTTTAAAAAGACCCACTTCTTTCCAGCTAGTAGTCTGATGAAAATGCAATGAGGATTGGGGAGATTATCCACCAAAGAAAAAGGAATGGACATGAGGTGGTGGCCATGCTGTCTGCAGATACAAAGAGTCCATTGTCACATGTTAGGTCCAAGCCCCCCAAGAGATGACATTAGGGTAGAATGCTCAATGCTTCATTTAGTACTCAGTGCAGAGCCAATATTTGACATCTCATCTCTGTTGCTTACCAACTATAGGGCCTTGAAAAAGTCACATATCCCTTCATGCCTCTACAGCCCCTTCTACAAGAATGAAACAATCTGGTCTGCCCTGTAGAATTGATGTGAGCATTAATTCAGAGTACATGTGTAAAATGGCTGAAACACGAAACACGAGTAGGCACTAATAAATGACAGCAGTCATTCTCTCAGATTTGATCTTGGGGCACAGTGATGAATATTCTGAAGCCATCTGGGTTCCAAGAAAGGTTATTTTTATTTATACCCCTCTCCCCACCTTCTTTCCCATGTATGGAGGCTAGAAGAGAGCATCCAATTTCCTCCACCTAGTCATCCCTGCCTTTTCTTTTGAGATGCAAACCTAGTTTCTTTACCTACAGTTTGTGATCTTTGACAAGTGACTTGATTTCTCTGAGCATCTGTTTCTTCAGCATGACACCGATTAAAAGATTAAATGAGTGAATATTTAACATGCCCTGTGAATATTTAACAAGCTTCAGGCACAGAGTATATGTTCTGAGCATCATTACTATCAGCCAAAGGCTTGAGAGCTAGTGTTCTTCTCTCCCAAGGTCTCATGTTCCTTTCATGAACAATGAGCTGGGGCCAGCTGGAATAGATGAGTTTTCTTTCATTCATCCTCCATACCTCTCCAGAGAGGCCCTGCCTATTAGGGTTTCTGTGAGCAAGAATGACATTAGCCAAGATCCCCCAGAGACTCCTCCAGATAGGCTAGAACAGTCCAGAACTTTCCAAAAAGGGTTTTGTTGGTCATGGCCAGCTCAGAGACTATGGAAGGAAGCCTCGCCCTTTCTCTGGGGAGTCAGAGTGGGATAGAATCTACCTTCACCCATTGTCATGTGGTACCATAGCAGAGGCCAACTTCCTGGAACCCCCAAGGCAAGGAGGCCAGGGTTGAGGGCTTGCAGCTGGGGTCCAGGCTGCTGAGTGTGATGCCTGAGGACCTATTCTGATGTCTTTTGCAACAGGCTCCTGGAGTCATGATGAATATGCCCGGGTGACTTCTCTAGGCTCCCGCAGCTCCACACACCATGGCCACCACCGCTGCCATTGCACTCCAGTGAGGCCTTCAAGGACTCAGAAGGAAACAAGAGCTCAAGTTCTGGCCCACTGGGGTCAGCATGCGGCTGCTGGCGCAGGCTTTCCCACACTGAGCGGTGACAGGCACATGTAAATGACCCCTGGGCGCTCAGCCTGCCCCACTCCCAGAGCTACACAGAGGGAAATCAGGAGAGGCCCAGGAATTGTTTGTAATTAGTGTGTTTTTAAAGGCTTTTCTGCGAGCCTTTAGCAGAGTCCAGAGGAGGGCAGCTTGCCAGGGAGCATTGAAACGGAAATCCTGGGTTCTAGCCGGGACTGTCTTGGAAGGAGATTCTTCCCAGAGAAAGGGCCAGAGGCCACCCTAGTCCCTCTGTCCCCTTCCTCCTAGTGCCTACATGGTCCTGCCTGCTGGAGGAGGTGGAGAGGCTTTGTGGAACCGCATTCCTGCCCTTGGGCCTCAGTGATGGCTCAGAACCCACCGGTTAGCCATGCAGAAAAGGTTGCTGTGGGGGCCCGAGCTCCCACTGCCTCCTGACCCCCACCCCAGCATCCTATCTCCTTTCCTGCAAACTGGCCAGAGTTACCTACTCTGGTTACTCAGAGTTCATGTGTGCATGCCACATTTCCAGAACAGAGTGAGTAGCAGTCGAAAGCTTGCAAAGCCTTTGCACATCCACTGGGCCAATGGGGCCTTGCAGAAACTTGAGGGGCTACTGTCCATTATTATCAGTTCGCAAAGGCATTGAGGAGAGGGTTCTTTGAGGAGGGGGGCTTCTCCAGCAAAATAACAGAGCTGGGCCTAAACCCCAGTCCGGGTCTGTTTAAATTCTGAAGTCTGTAGGATGCTTCGCAGCCACTCTTACCCAAGCTGTGGTTCCCACACGGTGCTGACACGCAGGCAGGACTGTTCTGGTGCAATCCCCCGGCCTTGTGGTCTAGGATCATTTCCTGTGGCCTGAAGTACTTATTTGCAAGTTGTAAGGACTGCCCGGTTTTTGGAAGCTTCGCTGAATGCTTCCAGCTGGGAATTTAACCTTCTCAGACCCAGCTGTGGATCTTGAGAGCTCTCTTAGTTCCCACCCATTTTCCTAGAACCTCCAGAGGTAAATTAATTGTATTGGGGGTGGCAGTGGAAGAGTACTGGATTGTGGTCCAGAAGGACTGTCTGGGCCTGCTTCTGCCACTCAGTTTCTCTGTTACCTCTCTGTACTTCTTTGACCTCAAATCAAAGCTAGGAAAGAGCTTTCCTGTCCCAGTGTGCAGGCTGGGCCTCTTGTTTTCACCAAAACGTGAATGGAGCTGACCTTTTCTGCAGTGACTCCATAGCTCAAGGTCTTGTAAGAACAATGAGATTGCTGCTTATGAGAGCTGTCTAGGGAGGTCCTTGGGAGTTCCTTGGGAGCAAAGGAAACCATTTTCAACCCCTTTCCCCACCTCTCTAACACTATACAGACTGGGCAGCTTGAGGCTCAGGAGAATGGATCAACTTTCTTAGGATAATCCAGGGAAACAGTAAGAAGGCCAAAATTAAAAATCAGTAGTGGAACCAATGGTTGTGTGGGGAGATTTCACATACTGATCCTCTCTAAGCCACTCCCAATACAATTGTAGTAATAATTCAGATTTTAAATCCTATGTAAACCACAAATGAATTCACCTTCAAAAAAAAAAACCCTGCTGCATGTAGGCATCCTGTATTATTCATTTTCTAAACACACCATGTTCTTTGGGAGATGTTCAACCTCCCACTATACTACTTTGGCTCTTAAATCCACACTAGAGCAAAATGGTGGTCATTTGCCAGGCAAGGGCTCTCTGTATTCCACAGAAACCTCTTCTCTGTGTCTGTGAACCTGAAGCAACCCCAGGAGTTTACCTGGGTCCAGGTCTAATGCTGGGGTTTCTTGTTCCACCCCTCATTAACCGGGAGTGTTGTGCAGACATAGTCCACCTTCCTTGCTTCTGCCCTTCTTTTGATTCTAAGAAGACAGAAGCATACAGAGCAGGGGCTGGAAGTTATGGCAGAGTAATGGAAGTTTCATCCATATTTCAGAGGTGGCTCTGCATGCCTTACCCTGGTGTCCTGCTTCAGGAATGAAGCCTTTCTGAGTCTGCCATCACATGCAAAACATCAAGAAAATAGACACACACACACACACACACACGAGCTTCCAAAGGCCCTTAGAGATCTCTAGTTCAACCCTCTCAGGTTAGGCACAGAGAAACTGAGGCCTAGAGTGGGAACCGAAACATAGGAATCTGGCAGCAAAGCTCAGAAGAGAAACCTCTTCTGTTTCCATAGTCAGTATATTTCTCCACCCTCCCTTCTACCCTGCTGCCTCCTGAGTATAAGCGTAGGCTCGCCCATGTGTGTGCTAATGCAGGCTGACAGCTGCTGGGAGGGTCACACATGGAGCCACACACCGGCCCATTCAGTCTGACATATACCCCAGCTGGCTTTCCCCCAACATGCACTCACTGGCACCTCCCCACCCCTTTCCCTCCATTCCTATCCCTTCACTATCCTTGCACAAGTGAACCCAAACTGATGTACCAGGGCACTCCTGCTGTCTGTACCATGTCTCTCTTTGTTGATGTGGCTGTCCACACCTCTGCACAGAAGCACTTGGTGGTGCTGGGGGTGTATGAATGTAGTAAGGTTGTCCGGCACAGAACTGGGATTCGGATGGAGGTGGGTATGAATATAAAATGAACCCAGAAGGCTCTGGCTAGGAGGCCAGGGGCCCAGCCACACCTCAGATAAAATAAACAAGGGATTATTCCCAGTGTTCGGAGGACTAAACAGGAGACATGACTACATAGCCTAACTGAGATAAGCTTGAGCTTGTTCTTATAGAAGGGGGGCGGGTAGGAGCACAGCCAAACAGACACCCCAAATGTGTCGGGTTAGGAGGTCAGTTGACTTTTAGCAGAGGAGAGGGAATGGATAACTGCTTTAGACCCAAATTAGGGAGGGTCCTAGGCCAAAGAAAGGTGAGCCTGATAAGTCCTTTGGGCTTGGGCTAGGAGATGGCTAAAGAACCTTGTGACCCATGTTCTACCCCCTTGTACCTATACTTAAAAAAATAAAAAAGCTGGATGTGGCAGCACACATCTCTCTGTGATTCTAGAACCCCTGCTGCAAAATGGGAGCTAACACATGCAGCTGCAGGAACATTGAGAGAGACACTGCCTCAATAAGATTGAAGGTGAGAGTCAACTCCTGGATGTCGGTTCTCTGGCTTCCAAATGCACACCATCCACATTCTCACACATAGATGCTGAAATAAATAGAAACGGAATAAAACAAGCATCTTGGGCTGGATGAGGCTGGGCATTTTTTGAGCACCCTGTGGGTACCAGGCCAGGATCATCAGAGGGATGTGGGAATACATGAATGAATGATTGGGCTCTGATCCTCTAGATCTCCTTGGTCCAGCCTAGGCCAAACTAAGACTAAGACGATGTTAAACCCAAAGCTGGCTTGGTGTCATTGGCTGCTTGGGGAGGGGGGATTATAAAAGGTTGTGATCTCTGACTAAGTAAAGCTCCAGGGTGCTGCTAGTTGTACTGGTCATCCTGTCACAGTGGAACCCAGCAAATAGGGCCCCTTTGTGGCCGTGTAATCTAACATCTCCTCCCACAAAGTCTTAGATGAGAAACTGAGATTCAAATTAGACAGGAGAATGAGTTATTTGATTCTGGAAGCCATTACTGACAGGGGTCAGCCAGAAGCTCTTTTTTTTTTTTTCTCCTCTGGCTTGAGCAGCCTTCTGGTACCCTAAATGTCACCTCTTTGCTGCCATTATGGTATCCCTGGAGGCTGCAGAGGCATGAGATACTGGGCTCAGTGGCTGCTTCTGAGTATAGGAGAGACATGGGAACTGGGAAGGGTGGGAACACTGGAAAGAAAGATGAGGACTATACTCTTTTGGGGGAGCAGAGTACGGGCCACCTGGTCATAGAGGCAGCATACACGGAAAGGGGCTGAGGGACACAGTCCTCTCCCATCTGCTCTGATGCTCCAAAGGCTAAACCAGTTGCTCTTCACCTTCAAAATGTCTGCAAAGAAAGGGTTGAGTTCCAGACATTCTCCATCAAATACTCCTGCACACAGGTGCTTGTAGTACAGACCTTCGGGGTAAGTGTCCCACCAAGTGACAGGGTCTTCATCTTTCCAGCTCTCATCAGGGTTTGGTGATGCAGCTAGAAGAGAGATATGTACATAGTAGTGTTGTGAATTTTCCTTCTTAACATACAGTGCTGCTTGCATTAGATGAACTGGCTAAACACTGTGGGAAGTGTTCAGGACTTGAGGAAAAAAGCAGGAGGGGGAATAAACAGCCACAAAGCCACAGGGTCCCAGAGGCTACTTTCCGGAAGACATCTTGCTTCCCCCTCCCTGCCTCCCACATTCCTGTGAGTTGGGGTCTAGGAAGGAGGCAGCCAAGATGGCTTGCTTTTTGGACTGGACTGTTACCCCTGGGGGCCTGCCTTCTGGTCAGATCCAATCTTTAGGTTGGGAGAGCAGTGGTTGGATAATTATCACAGCCAGAGCCTCAGACGTCACCACATGAGCTGAGTAAATCTATGGAGTGAAACTAGTGCTTTGTCTTTTTCTCTTTTCTTTCTTTTCCTTCCTTTCTCTCTTTTCTTTCTGTCTTTTGTTTCCCTTTTCTTTTTTTTCTTTTTTCTTTTTTTCCTTTGAGACAGAGTATCACTATGTATTCTAGGCTGGCCTCAAATTCATGATCCCCACCCCCACCCCCTCAGCCCTTACAGTGCTGGGATTACAAATGTGTATCACTATACCTGGCTTAAAGGTAATTGTTGCTATACCATCTTGTTCCTGGCATCAATCTTAGTTTTAATCCCAAGTACAGAAAGGTTCCTGAGAGAGTAAGCAGTGACCATCCCGAGTAAGGACCTGGGTAAGATGGGGGAAATGGCTAAAAATTGAATATATATTGTGTGATTTGGGATTTTTTTTTCTGTTTCTTTTTCTTGTTATTTATATTTTTGCATATAGTCCACACTGGCCTGGAACTTGCTATGTAGCAGAGGATGGCCTTGAACTTTTAGTCCTCCTGCTTCTACCTCCCAAGTGCTGAGATTATAGGTGTGCCACCATACCCAGTTTTATTCTATGCTGAAGACTGAACCCAGGGCTTCAACTTTAGCTACAAATTCAAGTTTTGAGTCAGTGTCTCACCATGTAGCTCAGGCTGGCCCCAAACTTGCAATTTTTTTCAATAGCCTTCATTAGGATGGCAGGCATGTGCCACCATGCCTGATCTAAAGAAAACTCCTTTGATCCAAAGTGCTTTGCTAATTCTGTCTTTTTAGTAGTCCCTGTCAACTTAGGAACATATACATATGTGTTACATTTCAACAGGATGATGAAAAGAATAAGAGAACCCGCCATGATGCTTAAACTGAGCCTAGCGAGCCAAGATAACATTATGCCTTTCCTCATCTTCTGGGGGTCAGGCCACCTTCTTGATGGGCACTGGACCCCTCCCTCACAAGTCCTTAGGGAAACTATGCCCAATAGTACATGGACCTAGGACATCCAAAGTCTGGTTCTGGAACTTAGAGACAGAGGTCACAAACACTAAATAAATTATCTGGCTCTGGCCCTCGAGGTTTCTTGAAGAGGGAACATCTTGTGTCCACACCCTCACAGGTTTTCTGGTGGCAAGCATCCAGGGAACTTCATTTTCTTTCTGCCCACTTCTGCCCTTCCCACCTTCAGAAAATTCCCACCATTTTGGGGGAGGGAGGACTCCTTTAAAAGAACCCATTCCAGTCCCCAAGCATCTCTATTTCAATTGTTGCTTTGCCTGCCCCCTGGAAAATGGGATAGAGGGATCTGGTGACTGGCACCCCTGGGCCCTTAAATGAGAAGCATGTTTGTTTATAGCCAGATGAAATCCATCCGCACTGCCACCCCTTCCCTGACCACGTCTGTGTATATGGCTCCGAAGTTCCTGCCATGGCCCCTGCACCAAGCTGCTTGAGGAGGTGGGGTCCCCTCCTCCCACTTTTCCCAACCTTCCCACCCCTGCATTCCCGAGAGGCGGGGCTGAGGCAACTGCCACATTCAGCGTGGCAGAGCCGCTAGCTCAGTACAAATCAGAAACACATTGGAGGCAGGCCGGGCGGGAGCAGACAGGCCCGGGCTGGGGCCCATTAAGGCCGGAGCCCAGCCGGCCGCTCTGTTTACCGTCTCAGCAAAAGGTTTCAGGTTTGCCTCCTGATTGTTTGTTTCAGAGATGAGAAAGGCCAAAGAGGCAGCTGACAGGGACCATGGGGGGGGGCAGGGAGAGGGGATGGCAGAAGGCTCTGGCTTTTCCCAGGTTCCCCCAACCCTGGAACTCATGGAGTGCTGCAGAAGTGAGCGGCCTCATTTCCCTACCCCCACCCCAAATTCCAAACAGATGTGCAGTCAGATTCTTCCTCTCCTTGGTTGAGGGAAACAAAAGAAATTCAAAATGGGACCCTAGAGACACTCCTTTCAGGAGAACCCAAATATACAGAAAGGATGAAAGGAAGATACAGGAAGGACTTCCGGAGGTGCAGGTGAGATGGGAAAGACGAAGGGGGGAGCTTGCCCCTTTTCCCCAAAGACAAGTTCCTGAAGATGACTCTCCGTTGGGTGGTTAGGGGAGGGGTGCTGCTTGGAAAGATGATTGCTCTGGGAGGTCCCACCGAATCTCAGATGCAGAGGATTCAATGATGTCCTCAGACATGAACTGAATCTCTATATCTGGATTCAGTGAGTCCTGACTTAATCGGAACTGGCAGCAGGGATACAAGAGCACAGCCCCTCCCTGAGAAATGGGGACTCCGAGGCCCAGAGAAGGGCAACAGATCAGGCCTCAGATATATCTACAAGCACAGGGCTCCTGGCCCCTGGTCAGGTGCTCTTTCATTTCCCTGCAAGCAGATCCCCAGCTTTTCTCTCTCACTCTTCAGCACAAAACAAACCTGCTTCTTGGATCTATCTGCATTTGCTATACAACCATGGCTCCTCGTGAGAGGATTTCTATCTGTGCCCTCCTGCCCTGGCCGGCCGCAAGCATACACAATCAGTTGTGGACAGTGTGGCTGGATGGTAACACACCTGGGCAAAGGTAATTACAGTTTTAGTTAGGCTGTCCCCATTGCACCAAGAACCTCCTCGCTTCTCTCCCTTCTGCCCTTTTTGTCAAGTTAGCTCTTATAACCCAGTCTCTAACCATACCCACCTCAGGCTACCTGTGGATACTCTCTGAGTTGCAAGGTGGGGGGGGGGGTGAGAGTACAGAGAAAGGCACAGAGTCCATAGATAGTTCCATAATGCACAGAAATGTTTGTTCATGGTATATGTACACATACACTGTTCACATAAGGATCTAGTAGCAGGTGAAGACGACCAGCCAGAGCCAGGTCTGGTGTCACAGCCCTGTAATCCTAGTTACCCCAGAGACTGAGTCGGGAGGTTCAAAGTTTCAAGGCCTTCCTGGGCTACAGAGAGTTCACTCCTGGCCTGGCCAATGCAGTGAAGAGGCAATGTCTTAAAATGTAAGAAAATGTACAAAAGAAAACTGGGGATATATAGTTCAGTGGCAGGGTGCTTTCCCAGCATGTGTAAAACGCTAGATAGCCCATTATCTGCTCCAAGACCTTAGTCCAGAATAGTGTGAAAAATCCTGACGGCTGTCGGTGAACCTTAGTGCTTCCAAGGTCAATGGTAAGGAACAAGTTGGGGGAGAGGAATGGCCAAGATTAGCTTTTCATATGCATTCTCTCTCTCTCTCTCTCTCTCTCTCTCACACACACACACACACACACATATCTTCATTCCTCCCTCTCTCTCTCCCCTCCCCATCTCTCTTTCTCCTTGCAGTAAATTCCAAACAGATGGGCCAGTCATCTCTCCCACTTCTGAAGTTGAGAGTGAATATCAGCAATGGGGGAACCAGAAATCATTCCCTTCCACAGACTAGACCATCCCAGCCTCTCTGAAACGCCTTTGCCAGGGTCTCCTGCTTCACTGGATTGATTGGGTATTAAAACATATTTCCTTAGTCTTTTCATTTTGTTGTTACTATTGACACTTGTGCTTTTACTCTCTCCATGAGGTCACAGACACAGTGGAGGTGGGGTGGGGGAAGGGCACACTTTCTAGGACAGTACTAACTAAAGGGCCAGACACAGACTGCAACCTCCTCCTGCTGGGGAAGAAAAGCGAACCCCTGGGCATGACTGGGCATACCAATAGAGTGGTGTAGTGCCTGCCTACACCAGCGCTCTGAGGCTGGCGACAGCAGACACAGAGCTGGCAGCTCTCCGAGCCCTCAAGTGCTGCTTCTGGCTTTCTGCTTTGCAGCAAAAGCTGGGGCTCGTTATTTGAGCTCTAGACAGAGGGATTTCTATGTCTCCATGTGATTTTTCCCTCTCCCCACCAAGGCCCACAATCCCTAGGCATAGGCAGGACTGGGACAAGGCCTGTCACATCCAGGGATGTTTCTAGAAAGAGTAGAGGAGGCTCAGCTGCCTTAGACTGCCTGGGTTCCAGAGCCTTCAACCTCAAGTCCACAGCTGTGGCCACAGATCCAACTCCTGGGGAGGAGTCTGACCTCAGCTGCAGCTTCACCTGGAGCCCCTGGACCTCTGCCTTGGGTGTGAACACCACCTGTAAGTGATTTCGTACCAGCTTGGTTCTTGGCCTTGTACTCTTACCAAACAGCTAGTGTGCCAAGCTATTAGTTCCCTTAGCTATGAGCCTAGGCCCATTCTAGGACTATAGGAAAAGACCCAAGGGGGGTAACCAGAGCTTACCTCCCAACCAGTACTAATCATGAGGGCGACTAACACTTCCGCAGTTCTGGGTGTGTGGCAAGCACTGTTCTGACAGCCTTACTTGTTCCCTATGACACAGGTACTTGACTGGACTCCCATTTCACAGGTGAGCAATTTATTTAGCACAGAGAAACTAAATGACTTACTTGTCCAGTGAGGGCAAATACAGCCCAGTGCAAGACAGTCTTGTAGAGCTTCTGCCCACTCTTCCCAGTTCTCCCAGGCTAGAAACTAGGTCTCCAAACTCCATGCCTAGACTGGCTGGCCATCACAGGTTCTTTTTTTTTAGCTGTTTGTTTGTTTGTTTGTTTGTTTGTTTCAAAACTGAGTTTCATTGTGTAGCCCAGGCTGTCCTGGAACTCACTCTGTAGACCAGGCTGGCCTCCAAATCAGAGATCTGCCTGGCTCTGCCTCCTGGGTAGTGGAATTGAGGCGAGTACCACCATACCCAGCTGTGTCACAGGTTCTTCCCCAAGCCCTCACTTGCTCAGCCCTCTGAAGCTATGATTGCCCATGCTTCTCTGTCCTGCCAGTGTTTGCTTCTCACTATGTGCTAGCCCATTGTCTACCCTGCTAGTGCTTTGAAACCGACAACATTGTTAACTCCTGCTGGAGATGTAGCACAGAGATGCACAAGAGAACTAGACCTTTCTAGAAACTAAGGTGAACAAGTAAAATTAACTTGAATATTTTATTTTAGTCCAGTCATCCAAAATATAATTATTTTAATATATTATCAGTGTTTAAAAAAAGCGGAGGGGGGGGGGACACACCGCCTACAACTGATTTCACACCAAACAACCTTAAGCCAAGGTTTGTGTCATCTCCCTGTAATTCTAACACCAGGAAGACTGAGGCAGGAAGATGGTAAATTTGAGGCCAGCCTGGGCTTCATAGTAAGTACCTGTTTTTTTGTTTGTTTGTTTTGGGGTTTTTTTTTCCTGAATTTGGTAGTATGCAAATGGCTAACTTGAGAATATAGAACATAGAAATCTTCAGGGGGCCAATACAAAATGTATTAATGAGACATTCCACTTTCTATACCCCATACTATCCACTCAGAGTGTATATGTTTATTTCCAGCACACTTCATAGAACATCTTATTGAACATACTGTCAGTGAGCACTGAACTGGACAGTATGTAGAACACTGTTTGCATCCTTCCAGCACATCTTAACTCCAATTTGCTGGATTGTACTTCGCTGTGTTGTTATTCATGGAACCCAGGGCCCTACCACTAGTACCTTTAACTAGTCAAGTGTCTAATTGTTACAGGTAGCAAAGGCCTACTGTCAGGTTCAAAAGAAACTCAGGACAGATGGCTATCTGTGGTGCCTATTAGCATACCTAAGAGCATGCTGGCCTTCAGGAACACTGAGTACCTGCAGCTCCTCTCAGCTCTTTTCACCCTGCCACCTACCCTTAACTTCTCCAGCTCATGGCCTTCCCTCTCCCATCTTCTCACTCCCACATAACCCTGCCATTTGGGCCATGCACTCTCTTGGCTCTCTTTTGTCTTCCTCTCTTGGCCCCCTCTCTCTTGGTCTTCTTTTGCCCACATTCTCTTTGTCTTTCTCTCTCACTCTTCCACCACTTGTCATGGCCTGCTCCAGTCCCATGGCCATGTTTAATCTACTACTTTCTCTCCCTGCTCAGGACTCTTCTGGATGCCTCTGGCTTGACCTTCCCTCCTATCTCCAATAAAACCTTCCCCTCAAACATACCTGGAAGCAGTCGTGTCCTAAGTTTATACAGCTACCATAGTAAACAACACAGATGTAAAGAGTATCTGAAAGTATCTGAGGTATAGAGAACTGAAATAGAACAGGAGTGGGTATGCTGTGCTGTGTAATGTATTTGGAAAAAATACTGACTTGGGAGTTAAGAGACCTGGGTTCTACTCTGGGTTCTAATGCTAAGTCACTAGAAAGCTTCAATGACTACTTCTCTCTCTACATGTTACAGTGACATTATAAAATGAAGGGGTTGGCTTCAAAACCCTGTCACCCACTCCTGTCTCTGTTCACACCTATAGCAACTAGTTGTCAGAGAAATCAGAATGAAAGGCAGTATTTAAAAAGCATAGTGAGTACTGGGAAGGCTCTATTTCTCCATTAAATTGTGGTCTCTGGTACCTCTTCTGGAGCTATTCCTGGTCAGATGAAACTCCCTTCCTTCCTCCTTCATGAACAGTGGGTGCTAGGACTTGGCCTTGGACTGTCATAAACAGACACCAGAATCTGTGTAAAGAGTCAGGTCACATATTACACAGATGAGTTCAGCAGAAACCACCCTGGAGGTGTCCTGGCAGATCTAGACATGCTGCTTCCGTAGTTCTGTCTTCACCCATGCACATCCATCTCCATGTTCTGTATATCCTACAACAAGCAAAAGGGTTTGGCCACAAGCTTGATGTTTTAGAAGTTAGACCACCTGGAAAAATAGATCTCTTGAATCTGCTTTGATAAACTACATACACCCTTGGGGATTCCTTTTGTAAATTTTTATTTATTTATTGTGTATGTGTAAGAAAGTCTGTGTGCCTCTGTGTATGAAGGTATTTACACATATGGAAACCAGAGGAAGATGCTGGCTGTCCTCCTCTATCTCATCCTGCCTTCTTCGCTCAAGACTGAGTCTTTCACTGAACCTAGAGCTGAGTTGTTGACACTCAAGCTCCAGTAATCCTCCTGTTTCCCTCTATCTAATAGTGCTGTGGTTACAAGCGTGCTGGGGATTTGAACACAGGTCCTTATGTATTCTTCTCCCATATATGCTGCTCTCTCTTACCCATTCTTGGAATCTTATACTCTACTGTGACTACTAAGTCTCTACCACCAAGCCTATCTCAGAGAGAGGAGCCTACTTGGAACACTTTAGGGATTAGGTGAAAGTTTTTCCTAGTTTATAAGCCAGAAGAGACAAAGTTTTACAGTGATTTGAGGTAGTTGTAATTCACTTAGAGCAATGAAACTAAAATAGGTAATTACTTTTCTGTCTTCTGTGGTGTTTTGTTTCAGAGACAGATTTTCAGATGTAGGTCAGGCTAGCCTGACCCAAGTCAGCAAAGAAGTAGAAAGAGGTAGATGAGAGCTTTTTTAAATGTTTTTATTTTAGTGAGGGAGAGGATGGAGGGAGAGAGTACTGGAAGAGACATCTGGATTGGGGGAAGCATCTCTGTATGAGCCAGAATCCCAGGACAATGGAAACTCCCAGGAATCTATGACGGTGACCCTAGCTAAGACTCCTAGATATGGGGGATATAGAGCCTGAACTGGCCATCTCTTGTAACCAGGCAAGACTTCTAAAGGAGGGATTGGGATACCAACCCAACCACAAAATCTTCGACCCACAATTTGTCCTGCCTACAAGATATGCAGGTGTAAAAGATGAAGCAGAAACTGAAGGAATGGCCAACCAATGGCTAGCCCATTGCCATGAGAGGGAGCCCACCCCTGACACTGTTAACAACATTCTGCTATACTTGCAGACAGGAGCCTAACATAACCGTTATCAGAGAGGCTTCACCCAGCAACCAATGCAAGAGACCCACAGACAAACATTAGGGAATCCTGTGGAAGAGCGGAGGAAGCCAGACTGAAGGAGCCAGAGGGGTTATGGATACCACAAGAAAACTTACAGAATAAACTAACCTGGGCCCATAAAGGCTCATAGAGACTGAACTGCCAACCAACGAGTATGCATGGAACAGGCCTAGGCCTTTGCATGTATGTAACAGTTGTGCAGCTGTGTCTTCATGTGGGACTCCTAGCAGCAGGAGCAGTAGCTGTCTCTGCCTCTGTTGCCTGCCTTCTGATACCTTTCCCTTTACTGGGCTGCCTCGTTCAGCCTCAATAGAAGATGTGCCTAGTCTTACTGCAACTTGATATGCCATGGCTGGTTGATATCCATGGGAGGCCTCCCCTTTTCTGAGAAGAAGGGGAAGAGGCATGGATGGGGTATGTGTGTGGTGGGTGGTGAGTGGACAATGGGGTGAGATGAGGTAAAAGGGATGGACAGGAGGAGAGGAGGGAGGGGAAGCTATAATCTAGATGTAAATAATCAATAATGTGTATATACATATATATTATACATGCATATATATATACATATAAATATATATGCATGTATATGTAAGAGTGCCGAGATGCATGTATGTGTGTTATGTGCATGCCTGGTGCTTGTAGAGGCCAGAGAAGGGGACTGGATCCCCTGGAACTAGAGTTACAGGAGGTTGAGTCACTCACTATATGGGATGCTGAGAAATAAACCCTGGTCTTCTGCAAGAGCAGCCAGTGCTCTTAACCACTGAACCACCTTTCCCATCTCCTCAAATGACTACTTGGACAAAATTGATAACAAACATATAGTCTCAACAGCATTCACAATTCTGAGAAGAACTATTATTATCTCCATTTTACTGATAAGGACTTGATGTCCAGAGACGGTAAGCCATTTAACCAAAGCCACACAGTAAGTAGCAGAGCTAGTTTCTCAATTTTAAGCTCTGTGCCAACAAAGCTACATTCCTCCCTCAACCCAGACCCCAGGACAGCTGTGACTAATAACAGGTCCCTGTACCTGATCTGTGTCCTTCTGTCTCTTAGTCATGTAAGACTCACTGTAGCCCTGGGAGATAACATTATTATCTTCCTTGTATAGAAGAAAACTCACCTAAAGCCACAGAGTTGCTAAGTGGTAGAACGCGGACATGCAGCTGTCTTTAGGAACATTTACCGGTTCCCTTTTAGGCCATTTTAGATCAAGTCCTTTCGCCCCAGTAGCAGCTTAAAGGGGACACGTTCTCTGAGCTGACTGTACCTTTACAGGCAGCAAAGAAACCACCCGAAGTCCCTCATAGACTGAATCACAACATGCCTTCATCCCCCGAGGAGTGCGGAGCTATGGAGCCTGCCTTTTAAGAAAGCCTTTAAGAAAGCCCAGCTAAGCAGAAGTAAACTGGGTCTGACAGAGGTAAGGTGCGGGAGTGCAAAGAATGAGGTTCCTGGCATCAGAAAACCTGAGCTGGCATTGGAAAACGCACTTCATGACCTTGAGCAACTCACAAACTTCTCTCCCTGTCAGTGTCCCACGACTAAAGGCTGTTGGGAAAAGTAAATGAAATGGCTGTATAGAAAAGTGAATTATATACTCTAAAGTGCTCTTGAAGGCTGTTTTTAATTGTTCCTTGTTCTATAGGGCTAAGTTCTTCTTCCCAGCCTGGGCAAAAGCGATGTCTAGGAAAGGGCTTTAGAAATGCTAATGCCATACGTGAATGACAGGCCTGGACAAAGGAGGAGGGCACTGTGAATGGGGCAGCCCAGGCCTGATGGTTGCTGAATGGGGGAAGGAGCAGGCTGGAAGACACACCGGACCTGGCGGACTGGAAGGAGTTGGAGCTGTCAGCAATGAGGAAAGCGGAGAGGACTACCTGTTTGGCAGTGTTTAGGGGGTGGGGCTCCCAGGAGGGAAAAGGATGTTAGGCCAAGGAGCCCTGGGCCTGGAGCCAGAGGGTATAGACCAGCTGACCTGGAGGTTCAAAGGAAAGCAGTGTGGGAGCTGTGACGGGGGCCCTGGGAACCCGGCTGACTGGGGGTGGAAAATGACTGGGAGTTCTGAGATGGGTAACTCTGGGCCCAAGGTTCTGCTGTGGAGGTGGGAAAGGCAAGATAGTGGTTAGTTTCTAGACACAGCTGGTTTCTTGATGCAGCTGGCTCCGGAGACAGCGAACTGACCTGGAAATTGGCCACCCAGTGCCAGGACTCAGTGCAGGCCGTGTGCATGTGTGCTTGTGTGTGACAGAGATGGCAAGAAATGGGGCATCTTTGGCTCTGTCTTCTTCTCTCCTCTTCAGCCCATCTCTCTCCTTCCTCTTCCCTGGGCTTTCTCCCTCGCTTTCCCCTCCCCCCTTCCCCTTCACCATGAAGGCTGTTTTTGTTCCTCCTTGGAGCCTAGCCCCCCGAGGTGTGCAAACAGGAAGGACCGCTCCCCAGGCAGTGAGTAAGGAGGGAAAAATGAGGTGTTGAAAAGATGACAAGTCGCCCTGTCAGAGCTCACCTTGGCAGGGAGCAGGCAGCAGGGGCTGGCGGGTAGTGGGGGAGGTCTGCCCTGGAAGACAGCCTACATGTGCCCAGAGCCAGGCAAGGGGATCGGCAACAACAAGCGGGCACTGTTTGGTTTAGAATACTCCACCCCTCCTTTTTTTTATTTATTATTTATACAGCATTCTGACTGCATGTGTACCTGCACACCAGATCTCAGTACAGATGATTATGAGGGTGGCTGGGAATTGAACTCAGGACCTTTTAGGAAGGACAGCCAGTATTCTTAACCTCTGAGCCATCTCTCCACACCTCCTATTTCCACCATCAAAGATCCCTTCCCTTCCTTCCCAATGGGAAAAGTAAAGCCAAGGGTCCAGCTGCTTTGTGTGAGATGGAAGGGAAGGGGGACTGGTGGGAAGGGGCGGGAAGGGGCTGGGTAGGAGACCTACCTCCCTCCTCTAAACCTACAATCCTACAGCCTCCTGGATATCCTGCATCAAAGACACCATGAACTCATCATGAACTGAATTCATCAAGGCCATGCTCCACAGCCCTGCATGCTGTCCCTCTTGTGGGCTTCCCATCTTGGTAAATGACCTCGTCATCCAGTCACCCAATCCAAAATGCTGGGAGTCATCCAAGGCTGCTTTGTATCCCAGTTGGTTTTGCCTCCCAGTCTGGTCAGTTTGCTTTCAAATATGTCTCATATCTCCATTTTCATTGCCAGAACCCTATTGTAACTTGCTTCATTCATTCATTCATTCATTCATTCATTCATTCATTCATTCATTCATTC
>NW_026589447.1:1997126-2019168 GCF_907164565.1 Psammomys obesus | reverse complement strand
TTCATTCATTCATTCATTCATTCATTCATTCATTCATTCATTCATTCTCCTACCCACTCATTCAACCACTGTTTATTCAGTACCTGCCATGTACACATCCAACCAGTTCACACTCTCACTCTCACTGGAAGAGTTAGAACATACTGCCTTCAAGCAGTGATTTGTTTTAGGGTTTTTGTTGTTAAATTTGTGAAGATTTCCTAGACAAGGCTGCAGTGTGTATAGCCTTGAACCCATGGTAATTCTCCTGACTCCGCTTCTCAAATACTAGAATCAAAGGCCTGTAACTATGGAGGCAGCCTGCCGGGGTTTGGGTTTTCATTCTGCCACTCATGTCAGAGGGACTTTGGGCTATTATTCACTTATTCTTCCTATGCCTCAGTTATCTTGTGTGGAGAATGGAAACATCTGTGCTCTAAATTCAGGATTGACTATGTTGATATTTAAAGTGAGAGGCTCTGCTTTTAGGAAGCAGTTCCAATGTACCTTAACATATGCCTGACACATAATAAGTTCCCCAAATGTGTTAAGGAAACTGAGGAAAAGAGAACATGTTTCCTTAGGAAACCGAGGATCAGAAGGGAAATGACTTGCTTAAGGTCACTCAGTAGGAAGCAACAGAGCCAGGCATGAGTCCTGGGGCCAATACATTCTTAATCAGGATTAGTTTGCTAGCTTGATGACAAGCCACTTGTCCAGTGACCACAGGTGTCACCTCTACCACCCCACTGCAGCCAATGAACAAGCTCTGATTCGGCAGAAGCAGCATTGGGTGGAACTGGAGGGCCATCAGATTTGCATAGGTGGCCTGAATCTTCACTGACAACTCCAGGGACAAGGCTGAACAAGTCCTACCTTCACTGACCTAAAATACTAGGAGATTCAAAGTTTCCTCTTGGGAACAGAGACCAGTAGGAACTTCTGACTCACCCAGTCTGCTGATGAGACCTCAGGCCAGCTCCTTTCAGCCCAGAGACCTTGGGACTTTCTTGCAGTGCCTGGTTGCAAGTAAGAAGCTGATGTGGCAGCCA
Organism: Psammomys obesus; assembly: GCF_907164565.1. NCBI lineage: Eukaryota > Metazoa > Chordata > Mammalia > Rodentia > Muridae > Psammomys > Psammomys obesus. The sequence continues at coordinate 2,018,137 of NW_026589447.1, read as the reverse complement.
TATCTAATCAGGCAGGGGCCCCAAGAGACAGAGGCTCCTTCACCTCAGCCTGAGGAAGGGTCAATCTGAGGCTCTGAGAAAAGACTGAGAAGACACAGAGCCCATCCAGCCTAGACCAGCCCACATTCTTCAGCTGTCCTGGATGGTGTGAGCATGCTCAATGTTCAACTCAATGCCAAGCCCTGCATCAAGGAGCCTTAGCTACCGTCTGTGCCTGCACACTTTGGTGAGCAAGGGGCCCCAGGCAACAGTCAATTGCACAGGAAAAGGGAAAAAAAACTTTGGCTTCTTCATCATCCTTCTCCTCATCCCCACCCCCACCTTATCATACTCTCTTCCAAAAGGAATATTGGACTCTTGATGTTTTGCTTCAGGTCAGGGTCTGCCATCCTGGATTAGTCTTGCTAGATCACGATGGGATGTGGGTCTTTCCACATAGTGGGCACTTGTTTCTTTTCTCCTGAGACTTGGGCTTCTAAAAGCCCAGAGGGAAGAACTAGGAGAAAGGCTTAAGTGCCTGCCCATCCATTATTTCAGTGCTTTCACCTCACCCTGTAGGATCCTTGTGTCTTATTTTGTAAATCAGCAAAGCAAGGCTAAGTTGTCTTGTGCCTGGCTTAAGACTCACCAGCTAACCAGCATTGAAACTGTTTCAGGCTTGTGTCTCAGAGGTGAAAGTCTTTTAACTAGGCCACACTACTGGAAGGAAAACTCCTCTGCAAGCCCTTCAAACAACCGGAATAACCATTGTAGCCTGCTCTGCCTCCCTAAGGAGAGTCCTGCCTTGTGAAGGTGAGTCAATATTCCAACAACTTTCCATTCTAAAACAAAAAAAAAAAAAAACAAACAAATCTTTTCTCCCCATTCATGTGCTGGTTGAGGAATATTTAAGAAATGTCCCTTACCCCAAACACAAAGATAATGAAAATGGCCAGTAATTCCACTAGATTTCCTGATAAACCTATTGTGGACAAATACAAGGTCTATTTGACAGCCTGAGATCATAGCAGCCCTGCTCTACTGCTCTAGGCCACCTCCCACTTCCTAGCCTGTACCCTGTATATTTATGACTGTAGGCCAGCTGGATTCCATTTCCCCCTTGGAGGTTGGCATGTGCCAACACTTGTGATTTTCTGGGGTCTTGGCCTTGTGGCTGACAGTGCTTTAATCTCCCCCCCCCCCTTAACTCCTAGCCATTCACTCTCCATCACATTATGGGAGATCAGTTAAGACAGTCTCTGCTGCAAGATGCAGGGACATGAGTGTATAGCACATCCTATGCTATACCTCCAGGCCTTTGTTTATTCAGTTCCCTTTGCCTGAGATCCCTACCCTTCTGCCTCCCCTCTTCCTTTTCTGTGTTTCTGTCATGTATGCATATGATTAAAAGAAATCCCAGTCTGGCTTGGTGGTACATATCTTTAACCCCAGCACTCTAGAGACAGTGAGATGCAGGGGAATTCTCTGAATTTGATGCCAGGCTTGACTTCCATAGTGAGTTTCAGGCCAAGCAGGGCCTATGTAGTGAGTCTTGGTCTTAAAACAGACAAACAAATACAACCAACCAACCAACCACAGAAAAAAAAAAGCCAAAACCAAATCAAAGCATAAAACCTTCCCCAAAAGCATACAGTAGGCTAGAAGTATAGCTCAGTGGTACACTGTTTGTTTTCCATGCCCTTAGGCCCCCAGCAGTGCAGAAGAAGAGAAGAGGAGCCATTGAGATGGCTCCGCAAGCAAAAAGAGCCTGGTAGCCCGAGTTCAATCCTTAGGAACCACATGATGGAAGAGAGAACAGACCCTCTAACTTCCGCCTATGTGCCATGGCACATGCAGCCCACACAGGTACACACACACACACACACACACACACACACACACACACACACACCCCAATAAAAATGTCATAAAATTTTTATAAAGAAAAGAAGGAGGGGAAGGAGGGAGAGAAAGGGGAAAAGAAAGGAAGGAAAAGCCAAGCACACAGTGAAAAGTAAGCTTCCTCACTGCTAACCCCATTCCCTGCTGCTGGTTATATCTTTCCAGCAGCACTCTATAGCTAGCTAAACACTGATACATGTATATCTTTTTGTGAAATATGATCATTTGTAGAATGGCCCACTGGGCTGCACCTGGTTTTGTAACTTGGAGACTAATAGGGCAGACTGGAGGGTCTCTCTAAGAGACCCTGGATTCAGGCTGTCGTCCAGTAAAGCCTCTCAGGACTATGCCATAATTTATTTAACTAGGCCCCCAGTGATGGACATTTAAACACTTGTTCATCTTGCAACTACAAACAACTAAACAATAAATGTCCTTGTACAAACAAAATGTGCTCTTTCTCATGTAAGACAAATCCACGCTAATGCACTTGCTGGGCCAGTGTATGCAGATTTGAAATGTTAAGACATCTCGCTGAAGTATCTTTCACACAAATACAACCCATTGACAACAATGACAGTCCTAAAAGGACCCATCCGGCTCTCCCTCTGTCCTTTCCTTACTTGGTACCTCCTCACACTTAAGTGGCCTCATTCCCAGCTTTTACCTACCAGATGCTTTGTTCTCAGTACACTCTGCATTTGCCTCCACTTTTTCCAGGATGTCACTGTCCTGTCTTGACCCAGTCTCCTACTCTAGACCACAAGTTCTTCAAGAAAAGGACTAAGCTTCATTCATCTCTTGCAGGCTCTGGTTTCACACACCACAGGCAGAAAGCAGCTCAGTATCCATTGAACTAAACAAAGCCGAAGGTGGTGATGTATGCCTGTAATCCACTGCAGTGAGTTTGGGCTCAGCCTGGGCCGCAGATTGAGAACCTGTTTCAAAACTCTGAAGGGAAACAACAGTAACAACTCCTTGTCTACTGTGCTCCAGCTTGCCGGCTGAATATAAGCCTGGGCCTGATTGAGCAGATCTTGCTCAGCTTCCCTTTTCCCTGACGACTGGCTTCCTATGTCAGCACCCCGGCTATGCTTCTCTGAGAGCAGATGCTGTCTCCTTGTCCCCAGGTCCTCAGAGGGTACCCTTGAGGTAGCCATGTTTTGTTCCTCCTTTTCCTGTCAGCACAAGCTCCCGGGTCTGCAAGGGACAAGAGGACACCTTGCTTGTGCTGACAGGTGCAGCTGAGAGAGCTGAAAGACTGGCAGCACATAGTCCCTGTGACTAGAACACCTGAAGCAGATCAACCAGATCTAGCTGGAGCCAGCTCAGGCTCTTCCACAGACCTCCAGGTGCCTAGTGGCTCCCAGCTGGTCTGAGACTAGGGCTGCTGGGTTTAAGGCAGCCCTGCTGCCCCTCCCCCAACATCCTTCTGCAGCTCTGACTGCAGAATGTCACTGGCTTCCTGAGCCAGTTCCCTTGCCACTCTCCTGGGATTAACAGAAGGGGCCAGGGAAATCACTGTATAGAAGTCCTGAGGCCTTGGGGTCCAAAGAACCTCTTGGGATAGTGAAGTATGGAGACAGAAAACTGGAATGGGAGCGGGGTTTACATGGAGGGCTCACAAAGTGTCATTCAGCGCATGCATTTGAAAAAGTGGCTCAGGGGCCCCACACCCAGCTTATTCCATGAAAGGACTGTCCAAGGTTGGGGCATGTTGGCTATCTATATGTGAGTCTGAGGCTCAACCCAGGCCAGAGGACAGCCTGCTGAAGCTGGTGGCAGAATGAGACTGAGAGTCTGATTGGGTGGAGTCACATGGTTCCCACTGCGTGCTCGTTGCACACACATATGCAAGATTGTGCACACATGTACACTCAGACATACACACATACCCCCCTCCCACACCCATACTCTCACTCTACTTACCTTGGGAGAAGATTCCAGTCACCCTTCCAGTCAATGCTGCTGAATACTTTCGTTGACTGCTACATGCCAGGGCTATCAAAATGGTTCAAACAGTTCTCAACCTCAAAAACTTACACAGGTGAATTGTTTGCTTGCTGTGTGAGCTTGCTGATCGGAGTCTGATCTTCTGGAACCCATACAAAATGGTAAGAAAGAACTGACACCACAAAATTGCCCTCTGACTTCCAAGTGTTTGGCACACATGCACCCCCAACACACATTATTGAGTGTATGAATAATGGAACTAAGGCATATCAGAACATTTTTCTTCAGAGGTTGGTACATGAGGCTTCGTAAATAACAAGTAAAATTGGGACAGGTATAAGGACACAGAGGTGGAAGAGTTTTGCAGAGAGGGCTAAAAACTGAGCCAGTGTCTTTGAACAAAGGAAGGGCTTTGTGACTGTCCAATCTGGGTGCCAGCTGTGAGTACCTCTGGAATGTAGTATCATCTCTAGCAAGACGTGGTGGCCTCGATGCAAGTTAGTGACCAAAATTTGGGACTATTTATTCCATAGCCAGAAACCAAAGCTAAACATCATGAAGTGTAGGAGGTGGGATCTTCAATGAACACATCAAATAGCCTCTCAAAAACGACTGTTTTGCCAGGCATGGTGATATGTGCCTGGAATCCAAGTGCTGTAGGGGTGGGGAAGGGAGCAGAGGCAGGACGCTCATCACAAGTTTAAGCTGGAGTTGAGCTACATAGTGAGTTCCAGGCCAGCCAGGGTTGCAAAGTAAGACCATGTCTCAAAAAGATATTAACTTTTGCTCCATATCTAGAGGCCTATGAGGCCTATTGTTCTAGAACTATGGCTCCAGGTGCCAATAATGGATCTGCTACATTTTAAACAGAAATTGCCTGACCATTAGCCATTTGGGTTATTTCATATGACAAGGAACAAAGCCATAAAAGTGGGCCTAGGGTGTCAATAGGTGTGCCATTTGGGGCTTTCTATTATAAATGAGAGAGCAAATCAACGTGAAAAAGGTTGTATTGGAAGGGGAGTTGCTTACAGGAATCATCAAGGAGGCTGGGAGGTCTAAATTGGAGGAACGGGAGAACAGACACAGACACAGCCTGTCAGTGGAGCCGGTAGCCTGCTGTATTACCATCAAGGGCCCCACACGACTGTCACTGCTGCTTGTGCCATTACCAACACAGCAAATGCTTCTGTACTCCTGGTCCCCACATATCCCCCTCCAGACTTTAAGGCCTGGGAATAGCAGTGTGATGGCCTTGGCTGGGGCACTCCATATGAGTCTGAAGCTGCTCAGGGTCCCAGAAACAGAGATCTGTGTGTCTCCACCCAGACTACAGTGGTAGGTTTCTCCAGTCATCAGGGGCCTTCCAGCACTGGCCACTATCCCTTTCCCAGAACTGACTAATTCTGCCAAGATGGGAAATGTGCTATCCCATGGGAATGAGATGATCAGGGCTCAAGGGTGTTCCTAAAATTCTTTTGTGTGGTACCACTCAGGGCACAGATAAGGTTCATGGCAAACCACCAGAACCCACCCAAAGAGCCCTACATTGGTCTAAGGCCCGGGAAGAACGCAGAAAGGCTGATGAGGAACGAAGCTGTAGGTCTCAGCCTGAGCAGTTGCAGCACAAAGGGCTGTGGCTTCTACATGCGCTTCTGTACAGGAAGGGGGAGAAAACATTTCTGTAACTTTACCAGCTTATATTTTTCTTTATGGTGGCTACAGCTGATATTGATGCAAGATCAGGGGTACTGTAAAAAAAAAGTGGGGATGTGGGGCATTCTATCAAGTGAAAACTCAATACCCCTTCCTTTACTCCTCTGCCCAAACTCCAGCCTTCCACAAAGGTTATCTTGTGCCATTGGTCAGATAGGTGGTCACTGAGTTTACAGACATTTTTCATTGGATTTGAAATTCATTAGGCTTATTAATTTTACTGTATGTGATTTGTCTGAATGTATGGATGTACACCTCATATGTGCTTGGTGCCTAAAAGCACAAGAGGGCACCAGATCCCCTGGAAATGGAGCTATAGATGATTTTAAACCACTCTGTAGGTGCTATGAATCAAACCTGGATCCTCCACAAAAGTAGCAAGTGCTCTCAAGAGAGCACTGGTCCCCTAGTTTGGCTTTCTCAGGTTTTACATTAAGCCTCTACATACTGGTTCTATGCGGTACTTTTTTTTTTCTTCCTCCTTACTAACAGTATGTCTTGGACATCCTTCCCCATGAGCACTTGATAAAACTTACAATTGTTACTTAGATTTAACTCCCCACTCCCCAACTGTCAAATTTGAGTACAGTTGCTGGGTCACATGTACATCATTTGCATATGTCTTCTCACTCCTCTTCTGAGCTGAAACTAGATATAATCAGGAAGACAAACCTATTGCTTTGTAAAGAGCAGCATGTTCCTCCAGTATGGTCACTGACCTATCACTGAATCTCTAACAATGCCCAGGCTTTCTGAGTTATGATGAGTCTCCTCCTAAAAACTGTTGGTACAAATAGAACATTATTGCAGTCACTCAAGACAGCAGTTTGGCAATATCCACTTGGGGAAAATGCTTAAACTCTGGCACCCTTAAATAAATGAAAAAACAAAAAACAAACCTCTGGCACCCAGATCTTTCATTTTCATGTACTTACTAATAGACAAACACACATGTGCACAAATGAATATCTTTCTTTTATGTCCAAAGCCTCAAAAAGTTGATGAGAATCTAAATGTCTACCAAAAGGGTAATGTATCAAATACATTAAAAAAATAGCATTGGGTGAAAAAGTCAAGATGCAAAATGATACCATACATTCTACCAGTTATGTCCATTTTAGAAACAAACCCAGTAGTTTGTTGATACACACACACACACACACACACACACACATCATTTATACATACGTATCTAGAGATACAGACAGGGAATAAGCACTGTTTTCTGGGTACTGCTTACCTCTGTGAATTAATGAAAGTATTTAAGGTATGAAGAACTCACCTGTGTCTGAGTTTCATTCTAGAGATGGATTTGAAGCATCGTGGCCAACTGTTAAATGAGTCTGCCCTGTATCGACGGGCACCTTGCCGTCTGTCCTGCAGCAGTCTATTGGCATGTCCCTATTTGTGTCACGGTGTTAAGATGTGTAGCTAGCACTCAGCTCTAGTTGTTTTTTTTTTTTCCTTACCCATTCTGACAGTTTCTATTTTCTCAAAGGTGAATTGAATTTGCTCATCCATTTAGTTTGAATTTATTCTCACCATTGTTTCTCTGAGTTTTTTTCTCTCATTTTTCTCTTCAGTCAATCTTTTCCCTATAGCAGACAAATAAACACCATATTCCTATTTCTTAAAGAAGTTTTTTGGCGTTCTGATGAGCATTTCTAGTGAAAACTAGTTTTTCTAGAGTTGAGAACACAAAAGCATGGTACTTTTGTCGCAAATGCAAGGGATCAACTTATAGTTACCTGGTATCACCATTTCAGACAAAACCCAAACGATGCTTTTGTTCTGTGTCAAACCAAAAGAACTTTAATAAGTTTTTACACCACTGCAAATACAGGAACATTAACCCATAACATGCAACAAAAGTGATTTTGTCTTTTCAACATGTTTAACAGATAATATTGACACCAACACGGAAGAGCAACATAGTCTACAGGACAAATATGATTTGTGTCAATTTTCAGGTTAGAAAATTTATGTTCTTGCTGCAATCTCAAGTAGCATTTAGAATGTTTAGTTTCCCCTTTCTACCTTCTAAAACAGAGGATGATTTTTAAATGTAATTGTACACAACCATTTTCACATTGGAAATAATCACAAGAAATCAACACATTTAGTCTAATTGACCAACTGATTTCATTGCCATTGTTATTTCTGAAAGAGGGCTCCTGTAGTATTGTGGGTTTTAGATAAGGAATAACCAGATTAGGAGTAAAGAGCACATTCGCCTTTAGAGTGGGGGAGGGAACATGCAGCGGCAGACTGGGCAGGTGCCAGACTTCTGAAGCCAGATGGATACACATGGCTTGTGGAAGTAGTGGTGACATGGTAGCTCAGTAGCCACTTCCCCCTTCACATATTCACTGCAGCAGATAGGACAGCACATTTCCTGGCCCACTGCGCCATGATCTTCGGTGACCAGGATCTCAGGAAGTGCATCAATGCTCTCCTTGCTTGCAGGTGGGTTAGCCACCTCCACATCAACAGCGAGAGACTCCAGGTGTGCAAGGGCAGTCTCCATCGCCTGGGCCAGACGCTCTTCAAGAGCCATGTAGGTGAGGAACTGAGGATCCACATAGGAGATGGCTTCTGCCACTCCCAACCCATCTGCAAATCCATCAAACAGGCTCCAGTCCACTTCTAGGTCTTCACTCACGCTGGAGTCATCTTCCAGATTGTTGTTTCCATCCAGCATGAACATCCCAGGCTGCATCAGCTCATGGCTAGACTCATTATCCCCCTCACTGCTGCTTTCATTCTCATTGTACCGGAGCCATGGAATTTCTCCTTCTTCCAGAGAGGCCTGCTCTTCTTCCTGAAGAGATAGTTCTTGTACTTCTTCAGGATAGCCACTGCTACTGTTGCCAATGCTGGTACTGGCAAGGCTCCCAGCTCCATTGGAGTTCACATTCCCTCTAGCTTGCTGAGGTTCTCGTTCTTCCTTTCCAGGCAGGGGATCCCAGCTTTCGCCACTGGAAGACTGGGGCTGCTCCCGACTTCGATATTTCCGGCACAGAGCAGCCATCCACTCTTTGTCACTGTCAGAGTCTTCCTCATAATATCTGTAGTAATCATCAGTGTAGGCCCAGAAGTCAGGGTCAGCCATGGTTCGGCGCCGTCTTGACACTTTGTCTGATTTCACTTGCTCGTTCCTGGCATCCTTCTTATCTTCAGGGTACCTGGGCTCAGTTGAGCTGCTGGTACCTTCACCTTGGCCTCTTCTTGCTAGGCCCTCTGCCTGGGCTTCCTCAGCATCAGCAGCATCCATCCACCTGGAAGTACTGTGTGGTACATCGTCATCATCATCAGTGTCAAAAAATACTTTTGGTTTCACACAGTTTGGAGCCACCACATTCCGGACTTTTGGTCTCACCACTGGTTCCTCGGCACTCTTTGGGGTGTTTTCCCCACCGCCACAAATACTCACAGGAGCCCTGGTAGGTCGTGCTGGTAAATTCTGCCTCACCCTCTCCAAACTGTTGTTACCTCTTGCTGCTGCCCTGCCTTCAGCAGAAGGAATCTGAGAGGCCATGCCATTTTGCTTCAAGAACTCAGCCCTGTTAGCAGGGCACCTTGCTGCAGCGGGTGATTCTACTTTGCCAAGCTCCTCTTTCACATCATGGCTAACACTAGAGAAGCGGGGAGGCCTTGCCCCCTTCTCTGGATCATCCTTAAACTTGCCAGGTTTCCCTCTCACTGGCAGACGGTCAACAGGCCCAGCCCCCTCCTCCTCACTATCACGTGCCCCCAAAGTGTCAAGGTGTCCATAAGGCAGTCCTCTTCGGCTTCCTGAGGCCCTGTACTCTCTTGGAGGATACCTGGAATAATCCTCATTCTCAACATTCAGGCTGGTTCCCGAGCTCTCATTGTCATCCCAACGATGACGATGTGTGCTGGCAAATGGTGACTGGCTCCTCTTGGTTTGATTGGGGGCTGATCTGTGCATTGGGACTCCGGATGTTGTTCTTTTCTTGCTGCCAATCCTTTCCTGATGGCTCATGGAAGGCCTGAAACTGACATAAGCATGCCTTCTTCCATAACTCTTGCCTGTACTATACTGATACCCTCCTGCTGATTTGGGCCGAACAGGCTTGCTAGATCCCTGACCCATTGCTCTGACTCAGTTTCCAATAGAGCTGGGATGCAGGTGCAAAGGCTCTTGCTCCCAGTCCAGAACTACACAACAAGGAGATCTATTTTTCCTTCAGGAGGCAGGTAACAGAAAGATAGGGGCCCATTAAAATTAGTTTCACTGTCTTCTAAGGCCTGAGGGAACATTCCAATGACTGTCTGGTGTAGACCTGGAACACATTTTTAATGTTTGTAAGATGATTACAAGACTGGGTTCACAAAAAGCAAACAAACAAAAAACAAACAAACAAAAAAAAAGACAGACAGTGGAGAAGACAGAACGTGTGTGTGCTTTGGGGGGGAGGGGGATACAATAATTAAAAGGTAGGTATGCTGTGGAATTACAGGAAGAGTAAAGCGGCAGCGAGTTTTTTTGTTATTGTTGGAGGGGGTGTGTGTCATTTTCTGAGAACTTCATATATTGAGGAGTAATACAATTCAAAATAGAACTAAAAATATAGTTCACTGTGTATGTATGGGTGCCAGTGTCTGTCAAGAGAGAGTCAGGTGGATAGGGGGCCAGCAATCCTGTAATGCAGGGATTTCTGTAGGGGGTGGGTACATATGGGTATGAGAGTTACAGGAATGGCTGGGGTGGCTTTAAAAAAGGAAAGCTGTAGGTAGGATAGAAAGAGAAGCGTCACTGCTTCTGTTAAGTGTGGTAGCTGGAACTACAGAGGGAAGCCTGCACTTACGTGTCTATCACAGGCAAGGAAGTGAAAGGGCATTAGTAGCAATGAGAAAAGAGTTTAAGAGTCAACATGGAAGGCAGTAATGGACAGAAAAAGGCACAGAGGATGTGGTGGTTGGAACACAGAGTCTAGCAACCAAAGAAAGGTTGGCATGTGCTAATATGGCAACAGGAAAGGGGGCAGTGTCCCCAGAGGATTTCTGTGTGAAGGTGCAGCATGGAAAAGACAGAGAACAGAAGAAAAAAAAACATTTGAGAAGAGTGTGTGAGCCAGCTTCCTGTGTGTACATGTATGCATGTGAAGCAATAAAAGGATGAAGGTGTTTTTATATGTGTGTGTAGCAGACAGGGATGAGGGAGGGCATTTCTGAGAGGAAGAGGGAGGGAGAGAGTAGGAGAGGGCAGGGAGGGGGAGAGAAAGAAAAGAGAAGAGGGACAGGGAAAGAGAGAGCGAAAAGAAAGGAGAGGGGGAAATGAGGGGGAGACAGGAGAGGGGAGGGAAAAGAGAGGGAGCAGAAAGAATACATACTCAAACACAGGTCAGAGCAGGGGGAGAGAGATAACAGGGGTAAGAGTTAGGGGAAATGAAGGAACTAGAGGGTGTGTGAGAGGGTGTGTGCTTGCCTGTTTGGGCATGCGCAGAGATGGAGCTGGCTGCTGGAACCTTGAGGATGCAGGGACTGGGACCGGACTGCAAAGTAGGTTTCTGTGCATGTCCGTATGTGTGCCCGTGTACATGCGTACGCGCACGCGCGACACAGAGGAGGGGGTGCAATGTCATAATAAGAGACAGGAATACGTTATCAGCTCAAAGGGCAAACCCAAATCAATGTGGCAGGGCAAAAGAAAGAAAAGGGCATGTAGGAACCCTGGTTTTCCCTGAAAATACTGTTTAGCTTCTAATAATTATTTTCCTGGGCACATATCTGTATCTAAAAATCTTAGCCACGTGCCATTCGACAAAACAGCAGCAAAATGGGGGAAGAAAGGCTAGAGAGTACTCTGCAAAGAGGCCAAGAGCACTGCAAGGAGAAACAGGTAGGAGTGGCAGAGGGCCGTGCGACCACCCGTCCTCTCTCAAACAGCCACGAAGACCATTCGGGCTGGGACCCTGAGGCAAGACAGGGGATGGGCAGCCAGGGATGCGGTCCCTGAAGAGGCCATGGGCCTCCGCGTGTGGTCAAGTCCCCTCTGCCCCACCCCGCTCCCGAAATGAACCCGCAAAAGGGGTCACTGGGATTCTGCCCGTGCCCACCTGGCAGCACTCGCCCACCGGCCCGGGCTATTGCCCCAGAGCGCCTTGCACTCACCCTCTCCGCCAGTCGTGCGCTCCAAGCTGCAGAGCTGTGGGACCTTCACACGCCACCACCACTGCTGCTGCTGCTCCGGGTCTCGGCTCCTCCCCCGCTAAAGAGCACTAGGGCAGGCGGAGACTGCGGCGCCGGAAGTGGCTGTGACGTTAGCCCGAGTCCGCCTCCCCGATGTGGCAGGGGCAGCTGCTGCGCTCTGTGAATCCTAGTGGGCTCCAAAGCGTTGTTTGATTTGAAACGTTGAGATTTTTTTATGGGCACAAAAAAAAAAAAAAAAAAAAAAGAAAAGAAAGAAGGAAACGCAGAGAGAACTGTAACTGCATTAACAAATTTGCAAACATTTGCCACCTTTCAGTTCTTAAAAAAATGAAATTTGAAGATTCTGATTAACTTTTATGTGAGAATTAATTATATTACTATATCACATCCTATGGTACATGTTTGGTTTGAGAATATTAAAATCTGAAGTGATATTCAGGGTTGCAGTAGCAACGTCATTTTTTAAAACATGGTGTTTGAGGCAAACTGAAGGTGTTTACAGTGAAATCTGGTACTGTTCATCTACAAAACCTAGCTTGTCTATCCAAGAGATGATCGTTCACTATACGCAACACGGGTTCACACGTTGTGAATTGCACCACATTTTAAAAACGTCACAGATCTGGTCATGGTGGGGAATGCCTTTAATCCCAGCACTCAAGAGGCAGAGGCAGATGGATCTCGAGTTCCAGGCCAGCCTGGTCTAAAGGGCGAGTTCTAGGACAGCCAAGGCCGGAGAAACCCTGTCTTAAAAACTCAAAAAATAAAACTAAAGCCACAGATAAGGCTTTCTTTCACTTTTTAAATTCCACTAATACTCAATGTAGAATTCCTGCATTCCCAGCAGTAGCAGACTTGCTCTTAAAGGAAATACAGCATGTAGTAGAACAACAACAACAACAACAAAAATTTCAAAGGTGCAAAAAAGCTCAAAAGGTAACGATACAAATACTGTGGATAACTTCTATTTCAGAAACCACAAAAAATAGGATAATTACAAAATGTATGTGCCAAACAATGCAGTTTGAAAATATATGAAGCCACTGGTATTAGAAATAGAGACACAAGGAAGTAGACAATTGTAGTGGGAGTCTTCACCCACGCTTTTTGTACTGTCGACAGATCAAATAGACTTCTAAATAAGTAAGGACAAAGGGAGACTGAATAACATGATTAATAAGCTGGAACTAATGTATATGGATTTCTACTCAAGATGATTCAGTTCTTTTTTCTTAAAAATACACATTTTGAACAAGAAAACATACAGTATAAAATACCTATTATAAAAATTCAATGAACATCTCATTTCATATGGCTCCTTGTATCCTTCTCCAGGGTAGATTTCCACTGGACCTATAGTTGTTTTTAAATTTTAATCTACTTTCCTGCTTCAGGTAGATGAATTTGACTTCCCCAAGATGGTTACCCCTAGGGAAAATTGTTTCTGCCTCTAACAGATGCCTGTTTATCCAGGTAAGGTGGTCAAGTGTCAACATTTTTAACCTATGTTCTGATGGGGAAAGGGATCAGAAAAGTTACTCTGCTCTGTGTACACACATTTAAGTGGGATTTCTTCATTTAAAAAAAATGTAGTGGTTATCCGGGTATGGTGGTGCAGGCCTTTAATCTCAGATCAGGAGACAGGGGCAGGTTGATCTTTATGAGCTCCTGGAAAACAAACAAAAAAAAATTGTAGCAGTCATTTACTGATGAATAACAAGCTTTCCCAAATATATAGTAAAACAACAAACATTTCTTATGGCACAGTTTCTGTGAACAGAGAATCCATACATGGTTTAGTCACAGTGAATCAGGCTTGAGTGAATGAAGATGCACTCTAGCACACTCAACTGTAGATGCAATCTCATTTGAAGGTTAAGCTGGGGTGAGGTCTCCACATGACAACATGGATGTTGTCAGGCCTCAAAAAGTCTATTGTCTATGTCTAAGCTAACATGTGTTGAATTGTTTGTTGTTATTCATGTCATGTGGACCTGTTCACAGGCTTCTTGGTCTCCTCACAACATGGCAGCTGGTGTGGTGGTGGTGGTAGGTATGGTGTGGTAGTGTGTGTGTGTGTGTCACACACAGAGAGAGAGAGATAGAGAGCGAGAGGACTTACTCTTTGGAGTAATACCTCATTTTTACTATATCCCATTTAACAAAAAGAAAGCCACGGAATCTTCCCCTTTCTTGTACCTGTGGCTATAGTTCTTCATAGTTTTCTACTATTATCTACTACTGTTTATGAGATCAATAGTGTTACTTCTCTTTTCATTACTAGTATGTATGATTTTTTTTTTTTTAATTCTCATATTGAGAGGCTTAGTCGTCTGGATGATATTTCCGAAGACTCAGGTTTGGGCTTGTTTTTTTCTTTCCTGATTATATATATATATATATTCAATTTTATTTATTTATGTTCTATATTTTATTGTATGTTTCCTTCTGCTTACTTTGGATTTAAATTGTTTTTTTTCTACTTTCCTACAGTACAGACCTAGATGACTGACTTTACATCTTTCTTATTTCCTAATATGTGCATTCAATGCTACAAATTTCCCTCTAAGCACTGTTTTTGCTGCAACTTATGCATTTCAGTAAATTGTGCTTTTTATTTTTATTTTTCCTAAAATATCTTTTTCAATCCTGAAGACTGAACCCATGCCTGCTGGGAAAATGCTCTGCCATTGAGCCACATATCCCCCACCCTCAATCTTTCTTATGTTGAGGCTTCTTCTTTGACCCATATGTTATTTAGAAGCTTATTGTTTCATCTCCAAATATTTGGGGATTTTCCAGCTATCGTTCTGTTATTGATTGCTAATTTAATTTCACTGTGGTCTGAGAACATACTTTGTATGATGTCTATTCCTTTTAATTTGTTACGGCATGTTTTATGGCCCAAGATGTGGTCTATCTTGGTGAATGTTCCATAGGAGCTTGGAAAGAATGTGTATTCTCTTTGTTGGGTGGAGTAGTCTATAAATGTCAATTAGATACACTTGATTGGTGGTGATATTCAGTTCAACTATATTCTTACTGATTTTCTGGATGGATCTGTCAATTATTGATAGAAAGACATAAACTATAATAGTGGATTCATCAATTTCTCTTTGTTGTCCTATAACTTTTTGCCTCAGGTATTTTGAAACTGTGTTGTTAGGCAGATATATATTAAGGGATTTTATATTTCAGAAGACTGGATTCTTTTTATCATCAGTCCTCAATTTATCCTCAATAATTTTATTTGTTCTGAAATTTGCTATGCCTTAAATTAACAAAGCTACTCTGGCTGGCTTTTGATGGGTTTTAGCATAATTATATCTTTCTCCATCTATTTGCTTTTTAAAAAGTTTGTTTTTATTACTTTTAATTGTGTGTGTGTGTGTGTGTATGTGTGTGTGTGTGTAGGTATTTTCACATGAGTAGAGGTGCCCTCAGTGGCCAGACTAACTGAATTCCCCAGAGCTGAGAAATCTGACATTGTTGTTGGGAATTGAATTCTAGTCCTCTGGAAGAGCTGCTGAGCCATCTGTCCAACTCTCTTCATCTATCTACTTTGAATCTGCATGTTTACCTTTAAAATTGAAATTGTGGCAATGTACTGTTGGCTCCTGTTATTGATTTTTTCCTAGTTGGTTGGTCGGTTGTTTTTGCAAGGCTTCGGATCAAATCAGGCCTTTGCATATGCTAGGCAGGTACTCAATCATAGGGCTACATTCTCATCCACGAGTCTTGTGATCAGTCCATTCTAATAGTCTATTAATTGGTATGTTTAGACTCCATTCAAATGATTGTTGATATACTGTAGTTACAGTAATATCTATCATATCTGTGACTGCTTTTTATTCATTTTATTGATATTTGCTTCTTTTGAGGGGAAAGCATTTTGTTTTTGTTTGTTTGTTTGTTTTCTTTTGTTTAATACGGTTTCACTGTAAAGCCCAGTCTGGTTTTGAAGTTGCCATCCTTCTGCCTCTGCACACTAAGTACTAGGATTACAAGTGAGATCCATGCCACTAGACTTTGTCTTTTATTCCATTGGGACAATTTTGTTTTGCTTTGGGCTCCTACTATTTGCCCATCCTTTCTGATTTTAATTAAGTACTTTGTATTTTTTCCTCTCTTAGCATATCATCTGTACTTTCTTTAGAGTTTAGCCTGGAATAAACATTTACTTAAAATCAACTCAAGTCCACTTTCAAATAAAAGTACAGAACTGCATGAACAGTGCACGCACCTTAGAGCAGAGTATTTCCACTCATGCCCTCCTCTCCCTTATAATATTTTTACCATCTATTTCTATATCATTCAATATAGTTACTACTATTTTTGAATGACTGTCTGTTTCTTATATCAGTTATGAGTAAAAAGATTAAACTATTTTATTTATGCCTTTGTCTTCTCAAATGTTCTCCCTTTCTTTACGTAAATACAAGTTTCTAACTGTATCTACTTTTTCCTCATTCTGAAGAACTTGTTTTTCCATCTCTCACAGCTCAACTATTGGAGGTGACATCCTAACACTTTTTCCATAGTCTACTAATGGAAAGTAACGACGAAGTCTAACCTACACTAAAGGGGAAAACATTTCACAGATGAAACTTTCGGGAAATGCTGATCTGGATGGGGGACAGGAAGAGGCAAAAACATAAAGTTTAATAGATATTGCCAATTTCCTCCCCAAAGTTGTCATAACAATGGGCGCTGTCACATGCATTTGTCCACATATGTACATTCTTCCCACTCCTCCCCCCAGGGTTTAAATTGCTGCCAATCTGGAGAGTACAGGACACTGACTTTGCCCCAAATGTCTTCTCAGATGTGTTGTCCTGTTAGCTACTTTTCTGAATTATATGTTCTCATCTTTTATTCATTCTTTTCTTGGTGTTTTCTTGTTATTCTTGATTTCTAAGACCTCATTGCCTATTCAGAATACCAAATATTAGTTCTACTTGTACCACGAAACTATCTTCTCCTCAGTGTTCTCTTTAAATATAAATAGGAAATCATAACAGCACTTAAAATACACCTTAGGTGGGTGTTTTTCATAATCC
Source organism: Psammomys obesus (assembly GCF_907164565.1). Lineage (NCBI taxonomy): Eukaryota > Metazoa > Chordata > Mammalia > Rodentia > Muridae > Psammomys > Psammomys obesus. The sequence continues at coordinate 2,001,350 of NW_026589447.1, read as the reverse complement.
AGAAGTACATTCGACCTTTGTAAGCTTGGCAAAATTTACAGAAGCAAAACCTAAAATGGTTCAACTACATAAAGTATGATCAACTGGCAGACAAGATATAAGCAAAAAGTTTTTAAAAATCCAGTTAAATAGCAAATGAAAACCTGCAGAAATTGCTTACTACTAATTTTACAAATGGGAGGCCAATCTACCAATTACATGAAGAGCTCTATACATCAATACAAACCCAACAGGTCAATTGTAAAATGGTCAAAGGAATCTGGCATGCATTTTATTGAAAAAAAATGATGATGACACTTAAACACATGATAACATGCTTATGCTCACAGATAATAGCAGACTCACCTATAAGACAGATCAGTGATGTAGTATTTTGCTGCGTGCATGGAACCTTAAGCACCCTTTGACAGAGCTGGTAGAGGGAGGACATAACGTAGTAGAGCCTTTGCAGCAGGTAAGTTTGTGATATTTACAAAAAGTTGGATTGTGTCCCCTCAAGACTCATATTCGAGAAATTTAATCTTCAAAATTATATATTAATATTTGGGATGTCCTTTGAGAATTGGGTTAGATGAGGTCAAGAGGGTTGTACCCCGTGGTGGCATTAGAGAATTTATAATAGAGGAAGAGAGACACAAGCTATCATGCCTGTTGCCTCTCTCCTCGTGATGCTTTCTGTCATGCTCTGATGCCAAGATGATCCCTAACAGACATTGATCATATGCCTGTCCCATGCCTTTGGACTTCTTAGGCATCTCCAGAACCATAAGCCACTTCTTCATACATTGCCTAGTTTCAGAAAGATAAAACTGAGAAAAATCTATCTAATTACTAATGTATATTCTTTTGACTGAAAAATGTACTTTTGGAATTAACATACAGGTATATTCATACATGATTGAAATGAAGTATGTGACATTACACCCACTGTAGTACTGCTGCTAGTAGCAAAGCACTAGCGTGAATCTAAATGCCTACCAAAAGAGAGAGCTAATAAATGCATTGGTGGAGTAATTACTATGGTACAGATGAGATACAGAATCTAAATCTACCAGTATCTGAAGAGATAGATCTGAAAACTATACTGAATATATAATGTATATAATAAGAGGATATATGCATTACAATGGTATGCATTACAATAGTATGGCTTTTTGTTTTGTTTTTCAAGATATGGTTTCTCTGTGTAGCACTGGCTATTCTGGAACCTATTCTATAAACCAGGCTGGCCTTGAATTCAGAGATCCACTGGCCTCTGCCTCCTGAGTGCTGGGATTATAACTGTGACCCACGACTGCCTTGCTTTTTATTGTTGTTGTTGGTGGTGGTGGTTGTAGTTTTGTTGGATTTTTTTTTTTTTTTTTTTGGTGTTTTGTTTTGTTTTGAGATTCTGTCTTTCTTCATAGCCCTGGCTTTCCTGGAACACACTATGTAGACCTGGCTGGCCAGGAACTCACAGAGATCTTCCAGGTTTTCAGTTCTAGAATTAAAGGTGTGAACTACCACACTTAGCTTGTTTTATATGTTTTAAAATGCATATAGGTTCAAGATTATTCTACCTCTCCAAGACATTAGTCATTTGATTCTTATGATGTTTAATTTTAGGTGTCAACTTGGCTGAATTAAAAAATAGCTAAAATGAGAGTGTTTCCAAAATACTTGGAGAAATTCTATCCTTAGTGTGATCATTATAGTTACACACCAATTTCTATATAATTTTAGGCATATTTGTAAAAGAAATCATAAATGCATACTTGAAAGTGTATACATTCATTTCAATTTTTATTTGTTTCCCTCTTTTGCATACATTAGAACTCTCTACAACCTTTGTTAATAACCAAATATTTATTATTTCATATTTACCTTTCTATTTATATAATTATATGCTGTATATATGCATGTTGAATACATATGTTACAGAGGTATAGGCTTCTAGCTGTAATTTTTTATTATTAAAACTAGATCATAGAGAGTCACCTTTCATATCTGAGGGCATCATATATTCAGATTCAAAAAACTACACATCAAAATATTTGTTGTGTAGCTATCATGTGGGTGCTGGGAACTGAACCCAGGTCTTCTGTAGGAGCAACAACTAGTGAGTCATCTCTTCAGTCCCTCATTAGACTATTTGGGAAAATTGTCTGTACGGAACATGTATTTATTTATTTTTCTTATTGTTTGCTAAACAATCCAGTATAATATATATTTACATAGTGATTACAATGCATTAGGTATTACAAGTAGTTTACAGAAGATTTGATGTTTATAGAATGAGGTGTGCCAGTTACATGTTAATAACACACTGCTTTTATAAGGAACTTGAGCACCTGCAGGTTTTAATATCTGCAGGATAGAGCATTCTTGCCACCAATGTCTTGCTAATTTCATTCAATAACAACATCTAGAAATCAACTGGCACAGTAATTATTAATCCTCAATCGTTGCCCAGTGTTTCCTGGTGTAGATGTATCCTAATCTAGCCAGCCACTGACTACTGACAATTAATATTTTCAGTGCCCCTCCCAAACATGAATGCATTTTAGTGGTTTTTTTTTAAGCATGGTAAACACTAAGACCAACACTTCATAACACATTTTTGTACTTAAAGATTTTTAGGTGTGATTGTGGATTTTTATTTCTGTGGGATGATATCACAGAGTAGGTTGTGCTATCAATCAGGCTGGATATTGTGTATCTTTTTCTTTTCCTGCTGCACTAGGGAGTAAACTGTGGCCTGGCCATGAGCTTGCCTGGCAAAGCTCAAGTTATATCAAGTTGTATCCCCAGTCCTAATATGTTACATTTTAATAAATTCTGTCAGTTGTCTTTCTGTAAGGCTAGAGCATTCTCATTTTCATTGGCTATGTGTGGCCCTATTCTGTGGCTTGAATGATCCCATGCAGATTTTTCTCCTAGAATTTGAAGCTCCAAAGGAAGCACTCAAATGTTGAAGAGACATAGTTGAGTCACACTTGCATCAATCACTTGGGAAAAACAACTCCGTGTTTTGAAAACACATTCTTATATCTACCTGAGTTTGCCAGAGTTGAATGCTGTTGCTGGCAACCAAAAGAAATTTACAAACTCCTTCATAGATAGAACCTTGAACCTGGCCATAAACCAAACAACAATCTCAGCTACAAACTCAACTCTAAGCCAGTCCACAGACATGGTCCTCAACCAAGTTTAAAACACAGGGCCAATCCCAAACCCACAATTTACTGAGCCCTGCCTGGCTTCTCTCTAGTGGATTGCTAGGGGCTCCAGGTAAGCCAGCCAAATACCTCTAGAGCTGGAGCTCAAATTCAAGATTCTATGACAACGAAAGATATGGCTTCTGGAGTGGCAGATTCCTAATAAAGCAAAACTGGTGAAGCTAAAGATTGAGATGGCTGGTGAAGGAGGTGAGGTTTCAGAAAAATCACATCAAAAGAGAATCTATTAAGATGAGATCAGGGGTTTGGTTTGTGGAGGCAGAGGATGATGGCAGGGAACTCTGAGTCGGAGTTCACAAAATGGGGCAGGGGAAGGATTTGAGAAAGTCGGGTGACTGGATCCAGATGGAGACAAGTGGGGCTGGACTGAACTCACTGCTGGGGTCTGGGTGGGTCTTTATGAGACAGGGGACCTGCGCCAGAAGGATCAGCTTACAAGGATTTTCCATGGAGAAGTCCAGGCAGTCTGTAGCCCAAAGGACTCCTTTGTCTCTCAGCTTCCTGACACAGCCCTATCAGCCTCATGCTGCCCAATCAAGCTGCCTTGAATTCCCATAGGCCCAAAGCCACCAGCTAACCTGCCTCCCCCCCACTCCCCAAATCCTGTCTTTACTCCAGCCTCCCTTCCTTCACTTCCCTAGCATGGCTTCCCATTGCATGCCTCTTGTTGAGTTTCAGGGATTAGAACTTGTGTGTATGTGTGTGTGTGTGTGTGTGTGTGTGTGTGTGTGTGTGTGTGTGTGTGTGTGTTCTCTGAAGGATGTAGCCTCTTCTTCTTTTGGTAGAGTTAGTAGTGTTGGGATCCATACGCAGGCATCTCTACGGCCAGCCCCAGAGGACCAGACAAACCAGATATCAGGTATCTGTGAGGCCACCTATGGACTAGCCACAGACCACCCGAAACCACCTGTGCATGCTCTGGGTCACCTTACAACATACAACAGAACATGCACCACCTCCTCTCTCTCTCTCTCTCTCTCTCTCTCTCTCTCTCTCTCTCTCTCTC
>NW_026589447.1:1996523-1997116 GCF_907164565.1 Psammomys obesus | reverse complement strand
CTCTCTCTCTCTCTCTCTCTCTCTCTCTCTCTCTCTCTCTCTCTCTCCCTACCCAGAGACGGTCTCTGTTACCCCTTCTCCTGTCCCTTAATAAACCTCCCACATTTAAGCAGTCGTGTGGTGTGATTTGGGAACCCACTGTGTAATTTTGCTGCACAATCCTAACATTGATGCATTGGTGAAAGCAGGCGCTTTCAGCGGCCACGTCGTGTGGCGGTTGCTTTCAGAGCCAGCACCCCACCAGATCCGCTGGAAACCTATTTCATTTCAAATCTGCCCGAGACCCACTTTCCAGCAACTAGATCGCTGCCTCCTACATGCAACGCCTGCTGAAGTGGTGAGTTCCCCTCACTGGTTAGCATAAATGTCTTTCTTGGTAGGGGAAGATTGACCTTCAAGTGTCCGGCAACTTTCTGGTACCTTTTGAGACTGAGGAACCCCCAACCACAGCCTTCACTGGCCACGGTTGACCCTTTTTGCTGACCTCCATTTAGGGCTTCCTTTTTCCCTTGGGTGAGATTTGTTTTCCTCCTACTGGCATGGTTTCACACACACACACACACACACACACACACACACACACACACACACAC